>NC_142591.1:29822733-29992150 GCF_965207765.1 Zootoca vivipara
GACTGATCCATTCACCCCTACCATTAAATAATTACAAGCTGCTATGGTTCTGAAAGCTTTTTTCTTCCTTACCAAATAGATCATGAAAGCTGGTGGCCTCCTAAGAATTATGAATAAGAAAGAAGATTGTGGTCTTGAATTTTAAATGCAAGATAATATACTAAAGTTGACACTCAGTACCACACTATTTATATCACCCTGCCCAGGGCCAGGCCCTACCATGAGCCAGAGTGAGGCAGTTGCCTCAGGTCGCAAATTCTGAGAGTGGGAAGTGGTTAGAAGGGTGTGCTCACACCTGCACAAAGTTGCGTTTGCTAACTTACCTGGCTTTGGAAAGGTGGTGCAAGGGCTCTGGCATCCCCACCCCATCATGGCAGGGCCCTAGAGCCCTTGTGCCTCCTTCTCAAAGCCAGGCAAGTGTTTATCAGGCATTGGGAAGGAGGAGGGAGGACTCTAAGAGCCTTCCGTAGCCCTTGTCCGCCTTCCCAAAGCTGGGCATGCAGCCCTCCACCTTGCAGGGGGCTGGTTCTGGGGATTCCTGGCTTTATGTGTTTTTGCATATACATGTCTACCCCCAGAACCTAACCCTCATGTAAGATGCAAGGCACCTGTACTGGTATTTTATTTTAAATAAGAAATATGCAGAAAATAATTAGAATGAAAGTTCAATTATTTAAAAACAATATATTACTAATGCAGGGGTACACATAGAGTTTGCATACAAACAGATATAAAACAAAACCATCTAGAAGATGCAGTGAAGCAGCTTCATTGATAATGTTGCCATTCATTATTACTGTACAGCAACATAAGTCAGATTTCAGTGTTGAACATTGTAACTGCTAAAGATGCTGTGTTGTCTATAATAATAGTTAATATATCCTTATGAATTAACAATGGTGAGTTCTCTATTGGGAACTGATTCTGGTCTTATTAACTGCCTCAAGGTGAATAAGTATAGAAAATATAACCCTCGTTATTAACTTGTTTTTCTTTCTCATAACCTGTGAGTTTCTCCAGTGGGAGTTTTTTGGATGGAAAAAAAGAAGAGAGGATAAACAGTAAAAGAAATAAAATTCATATTTTATGGTGTCTATCATTTTGGGGCTTGCAGAGATATTCTCAAATATTTTTTATCAGATCTGTTGGCTTTGTTTGCAAAGCATACCATTCATAAATTATATTTGATGAAGGCAGAGAAAAATTGATGTAGTTGTTGAAAGAGCCGGTGGCATAGAGGACAGAGTGCAAGGCATGGATCTAAATCTCAACAGGAAGTGATCTGACCATGACAAGGAACTGATATCAATATCTCCCACTTTCAGATCACCCTCTCATGCCCAGCTGAGAAAGCAAGGTCCAGAGTGTGGACTGCCACATGTGTTGGGCTGGGACAAACTTGTGGTCATCATGGTAGCCATGAAGTCCTAAGCCATTCCATAGATAGCCAATTGTCTTGCCATGGATGTTGAAGTCCCCCAGAACCAACAGTCTGGGAGTCCTCAACACCACTGATAGCAGCTCTGTCAGCTCAGGCAGGGAGACTGCTGGGCAGTAGCCAGTTTCTGTTCAAAAGTGGGGTATAAATATTATAATTCAGATGTATAAGCCTCAGTTGAAATATATTACTAGGTGTCATCTAGAATACAATCAGGGCATTTTACAAAATGGTGGAATGGCCTATCTTCCTTTCCCCTTTGACCTCCTCTCTTTTTTACCTCTCTCACCTACCCATTCCTAATTCTTACGTTGTCTATACATTTAGCACCTAGTGGAAAAGTGGGGGAGCTACAGTATTCTCCACACTTCTTTTTTCTACATGATGAGAATATGTTTATCTCACTTCTGATTCTCTTTAGACTGTGAAAGAGCTTCAGTGGCAAGTGCTCAAAAGCTGGCTCACATAATTCCTGTGTTCAGAAGCCATATTTCAGTGCACAAAAAAAACACTGGGGTGCATCTTAATCCTGTAAGCACCTCATGAGGTGTGAGAGAGGAGACCTCTTAGAGTCTGCCTGAGGCTTCAGGAATGGTTTTGTGGCATCTCTGCGCACACTGCATGGTAACTGGGTCTGCAGAACTTTGTGAATAGTCAGTTTGTTTTTCAGAGCTCCTCTAGAGCCATAACTATCCCGAGTCTTCTGACGCAGTGCTGTTAGGTTCTGTGACCGTGTGACAGTACAGTCACATTTCTCTTTTGAAATGAAAGATCACAACCTCAGCTCAGTAGAAGTCAAGTCAGTTCTTTACGGATGAAAGCACAGGAATTGTTTGTTCTTCATGGCAAAGATCAAAGGAATATTTTAATGGTAAAACACAAACCTTCAACCTCAGCTCATTAAAATGAATTTGCCTTTTCACTCTCAAAACCTGCTGCTGCACAGTGTTTGTTTTACAGCATAATACGTGACACAGAGAACACTTGGGGTTTACATAATTTGACCTTGAGTATACGTTACTTGAACTAACGTCTACTAAGCATGCTACTTCATAGCCCCCATGTATTTCAATGGGAGGTGCAAGGTGGTTGGATTTACCCTCTGCAATAATCTGAATGCTTTCCAGATTCCAGTCGAGGGACTTGAGTGGAGCACTTATAACCCAGCAGCAGATTTCTGTGTCCACGTATGGTATTGCAATAGTTTTTTTTTAATAATAGGTTTTATCTTTATTATAATTCTATTGCTATGTAGTTAATGTGCTTCTTAATATTAACACTGTACACTAATAGATGTAATTAGGTTGTGAAATGAATAAAACTTAACTGGTCTTTGAAAAATAGAAGAAAATTCAAATGCACATATAATATTGAGATTAATAACAACTGGGTCACCTGATCACATTCTTTCCCACTACTGTGAAATGTAATCACTCCTAAATGTACAGCTATACATATACAACTTTATGAAAAACCTCTTCTTTTTCCCCTATCTTTTTGTTGATGTACAAGTGGCTAGTCTGGACTCCCCCCTACTCCTGCCTTGCATGTTTCTGACAGCTCTTTTTCATCTTACTCTATAGTAGCTTACACTACACTGGTTTGTGAATGAGGCCTAATTCATCATATCAATTTCCTTTTTATATTTAGGCCTCATTTTTTGGCCTTCTAGGAGTTTAAGTTTTTTAAAAGATGAGAATTTTTACTGTTGATCTCGTTGTACTTGTAATAGAACTACATCTGAAATAAAGACAAACTGAATGTTCACCTAGTTTCTTCTTCTTCATCTTCAAAAGTAGTATTTTCTTGTTGGCTGAAACGATTCCCCAACTGAATGCCCTAAAGCTACTAGTTTTCTTTTTTACACTACACTGGTGATAAGTGAACACAATAAATATTAGTAGTAGGTTCAGTGCTTTAGTGTTAAACCAAAAATGCAAGAAACAATACTTTGCAAACACGTGTCATGCATAGAAAAGTTGAGTTTGCACAGTGTGCCTACTGCACTGTTCCATAGCAGTCCCCCTGTTCCTATTTGGACTTGGTTTGTAGAGATTCAGTGTTGTCCTAGGTACTGTGGTTCCAATATATCAGGAGGGCACCATCCTGCTGTAATGTGTTTGTGTCTGATATCTTCTGTTGCTCTATTGTCACTGTGTTTCTCATTTTTATGTTCTCAGTCAGATGGGTAGGCCTGCCACTCCCATTATAATTTCGTTCAGCTTGTTCTCATGTGCCGCCTTTGTGAAACCCCATTCTAAGTAATTTTTGTAAGTATGGACTTTTTTCATACATTGAAACATCTAAGTGCAATCAGGAAGGCAACTGTGATCTTTAGGCAAAAGAACATGTTGACAGGAATGGTAATGTTTAACTAATTCCTGCTTCTCATGGGGTTATTCAGGGAGGTCTGTAAAAGCTACCGTAAGTATTCTTTCAGAATTACAGCAGAGAACAGGAGTCTTTATTTTAATTGAGGGCTGGATAAAATACAAACTAATTAACCCCAAATAAGCTTCCTTGTTTGCCCGCCTTTTTAAATGAACTTGGGGTGCTCAGTTTTGCAACTTCAATCATATTTTTAGATTGCATTTTAACACCATCTGCACCTTGAAAAAGATGGTAATATCTTGCACAGTTGGAAATACTTGTTAATGAATACTTGGGGGGAAGAGTACGAAGGGATAGATATAGTCCAGCTAATTAAGTTAAATTATAAACAACATACATTGGAGATTATATATTTGTCATTCTACTTTACCTGCTCTACTTATTAGATATATGTAAATGCTGCAGATAGACACACTCATGGGATTGCAATGTCAAAGTGCTGTCTGGCTTTCCTTTTCTACTTTAAAGAGCTGCTTTATAACAGAACCAAAACAAGTCTACATCTTGGTGGTTAGCCTGGAACTCTGAGACTAGCTCTCTGGGATATGAAGGAAGGGGCTTCTTCTTCTTCCCCTTCTCCTCCTCCTCCTCTTTTTCTCAGGTTTAATGGTAATGCAGAGTTACGTCGGTAAATATATTTTTAACTGAAGATACTTGGATCAGAAGTATTCTTCACCTCTAGTTCCTATGGTGGCTGGTGCACTTTGGGACTGGTAAGGTGGAAGGCAAGGAGAAGTAGATGGAGACAAAACCAGTGACAGGCACATGTTTCCAGAGCTCATCTGTTACATTGAAAAGTTGTGGGAATGAGCTCTGGCTCAAATTAACTTCTGCATGTACTTGTGCAGCTGATCCACCATATCTGATTTTTTTTTTAAATCGTTTATTTTCTAATTGCCTCCTCAAGCACAGTAGAATATATTGTCACCTTTTCTTTCCTTCTTGTTCTATAAACATTTTATTTATTGTCAAATACTGAGTCAGCTGCTGCCTCCTAGAGAGCATTATAGAAAGGAATTGGCCTATTTTACTGCTAAAGCTGTCAAAACAATATGAAATTTAGTTTTAGGGTTTGTCTTTGTTTGGGGGCATGTATCGGGCCAAAATTACTGTCACAAGGATAGCCTTTTGACTGATTGACAATACAGTATCAGAGAAGTGATGTGGGCTCTCATAATAAGGTGACATTTTATGAGCAGTTTGACTCCTTTCATTACCTGAATTTATACCTGGATTTCCATATTAGAACTGCTCAAGATAGGAATGCTGTCAGGACAGAGTTTGTGGGACTGTTTTGAAATCATTGTTGCTGTCTCTAATAAGATGAAGACACAGCACTGATAAATATTTTAATTGCAAAGAAAAAACAGTTGATATTAATTTGTAGGTCATTGAAGATGAAAAGTTAGCAGGTTCATTTCAAAAGATATGCAAGCAAATGTTGAACTTGTTTCTCTTGTGTTGTTATTGTTGTATAAAAAGGTAAAGGTACCCCTGACCGTTAGGTCCAGTGGCAGACAACTCTGGGGTTGTGTGCTCATCTCGCACTATAGGCTGAGGGAGCCGGCATTTGTCCGCAGACAGTTTTTCTGGGTCATGTGGCCAGTATGACTAAGCTGCTTCTGACAAAGCAGAGCAGCGCATGGAAACACCGTTTACCTTCCCGCTGGAGCAGTATCTATTTCTCTACTTGCACTTTGATGTGCTTTCAAACTGCTAGGTTGACAGGAACTGGGACCAAGCACCCCATTGCGGGTATTTGAACTGCCGACCTTCTGATTGGCAAGCCCTAGGCTCTGTGGTTTAGACTACAGCACCACCCGTGTCCCAGTTATTGTTGTATAAGTAACTTTAATTAGAACATTTCTAAATACTGTATAACGTCACTGGGAGCTAATATTCCTCTCTCTTTTTTTTAATAAGAACAGTTTTTCAACAAAATATCACAGAATAGTTTTCAGTGTTTGGAGGAGGTGTGGAGGAAGACTATTGTTTACTTTTTCAAACAATGTGTTTTCTCATTTATAATTGAATATTAATATTTAGCATTTTTATTGTACCACTGCAGCATATTACAATTAAAATATTGGTATGTCCTTTCATTTAGACTGTTCCCATTTTTACATACGGTAAGCTTGTTTTGGCCATTTTGTGGTGAACTTTTTATGTTAACGCCTCAAAATATATAAATCCTAAATATTTTCTTTTAAATAAATGCAATTCCACTACTAGATAGGTTACTGTCTGAGATAGTTATATCCAACCCAATGATATTTGCTTTCAAAAAAAGTACCTTTGGAAGTTACAATTTACATCAGTTCCATTGCAATTGATTAGGCTCTCTTACAAATATACCGTATGTAGGGCACTTAGAGTGTTATTCTGTTACCTATGCTACATCGCTGTTAATTTAGTTCAGTAGTCCATGTGTGATGAAAATGTAGCATTATCAGTTTTCTCAAGTTTAAATGTTAAAGATTAGTATATCCTAGTCCCATAGGGACAATTCACAATATCAGATGATTAGCGCTGCTTGCTGTGGGCTAAGTGTTCATTGCTTGGTTGTCAGCTATCTCCTCATAGCTTAAAGAAAAGGGAGGGTGGGGGGGAAATGTGTAACCCAAAAACTCACTGTGGCTCATGCGTGGTCTGTGAAACCATGGTTTCCTATGGTGTATGAACCCGGTGCTTTTAAGATTAAACATTATAATCAATTTTTTTGTGTTAGTAGAAAGAAATTCAAAAGCAACAATAGCACAATAGCTTTATGAGGATCTACTGAAATAGTAGCAGAATAGTTTTATGAAGACCTGCTTCACAAGTTTTTATGTTTATCAGAATTCTTCTTGAGATCTGAAGTTGCGCAAAACAAAACAAAAGATACACAAAAGCCAAAATGGATGTGGAAAAAAATATGTATTTGGTGGGCTTGATGGAAAAGCCTCAGCCTACAGATTACATTTATGATAGGAAATCTGCCATTTTTCCTTGCTTGTAACATGTGGCCACCCCCAGCTCCCATTGCCCAACCAAGGACCTCAACTATCATTTTCACCATAGAAATTGACAAGAGAAAATAGCTTTTTTCTACCCTTGTAAGTCAAATATGTCTGGAAAAGGCTTGTGCTAGCACCAGGAGCTGTTAAAATAATGGTACCATAACAATTCAGGCCCATTTTGTAATCTCCAAGTAGTTTGTATTAAGCTACCTTAATCTTTCATACAGGCTTTTGTTAATGTGTTACCCAGCGTTCTCAAATAGCCTTTGCTGCTTATCAGTTTTCTCCATTCTTTTATAATACCACTGAGCATGATAGTCAGGTAAATGACCAAGATTTATCAGGCTGCAGCAATGGTGGTCTTGCTGTCTGATCAAGGCAGACTAAAATGGTTCGTGTTACAATAACCCACTGCAGATCTTTCAGGAAGATACGGAAAGAATTCATTCTCTCTCTTTTTAAATAGCTTGTTCCATTTCCTCAGTTAGATGTCCTCATTGAATAGTGTGGAATGGAATGAGCCCCTACAGAGTCCAGTGTATACATTTTTAATTACTTGCAGTCATTGTTTGTAACAGCTACCCTTGCAGGCTTTTTGCCTGAAGAAATAATACTTGTGTAAATTTAGACCTCCTTTTGAACATGCTGGTGCCAGCACAGTTACCATTGCCTTGAGTAGAAGAAGGGTATGTAATACCACAGGCCATGTTTCTCAAACTGGTCTTTTTCTGTGGCTGTAGATGACACTGCAGAATGTTCATAGTAGAAATATGTAGAATGAAAAGGAACCTGAATGAAAATTCAGGTGGATGAAACTGCATAATTAAATGTTATGAACGATATTTGCACCATATATGGAATTTTCTGTCTCTGAGAACAATTTATAAGTATTATATTTTACCAATTTTTGAGACCGCTTCCCTGATTTCCCGTGGATTTCTCTGTGTGGTATAAAAAAATTAACAACAGTTGTAAGCAAGTGGAACAGAGCTATATCAGCAGCAGGTGCATCTTCAGTGCCAGGCATCTATGCTCCTGCTGCAGCCAAAGCTAACTCTTGGGATAAGGCCATAAGCCTTGAAAAAAAATCATTTCACCGTATTAGTAACTTCTCTAGCTCTGTATGACAAAATCTCCCTCTTGGACTGTTAGTAGCATAGCACACACAGCAACATGATCAATACAGCTGACCTGGAAAAATATTGAGGGGGATTTTATTAGTTGGTTTGGGAGATAGAGGGAAGATATCACTGTGCTGTTTTGTAAAGGATATTGAATTGGCAAATGCAGGGTGTGGGAGTTTTCCAAGTCTGTTATATCATGCTTGTGGCTGCCTCTTATGTAGTTTGAATTAATACAGCATGCACCAGAATTTTCTTGTAGTGAGTAATTTTTCCAACCATGGAATCTTAAATTGAGGCGATGAAAGAAATCTGTCATGAATATCAATCCACCAAGCATTGATAAAAAGTTTAAGGTTTCCTTGACTAATGAGGTGTGAAATTTATTGTCATGCACCACAGTGTTCAGAGTAAATGTTCTATTTCACTGGCAATGATCTGCAATGGGATCCAGTCATACACTGGAAATAAATAAAATAAAATACGCCTATGTAAGCCTAGTCCGTTAAAAAAAATTACAATGTGTTATCTACATCTGTTTCATCCAAAATACCATGATTGTGAAAGCAGGAATTCTAGCATCTTTGGGTTTGGGGGGCTGATTAGTTTCCCAAATGACAACACAAAATAGTGTTAAGACCTACCCTACTGTGGTGGGTCTTAGTTTCCATTTGGAAGTTGCATTGCAGTTAGTTTATTTCAACATGAGAGAAGTGAGGATTTCAGTCTGTTGAGTAGAATCTTGATTTACAAACAAGACTGGGGTTGGAATTTGATGTTATGGCAACCACAAGTCTGATGCAGAAAACATCAGCCCTCTGTTGTCTCCTCCGTTCTCCCTTGTAATGTCTAGTCATATTCAAGTATGATGTCATCAGGCTGCACGTTTCCCCTAGCCACTACATGTCATTCGCTACCCCTTGCCAGGGCAGGGGAAATTATCATGTGGTGACATGTTATGCGTTCAGCATCCCTAGATGTTACAAGCCAAAGGGGAGGAAAGAAAAATGGACGGCTGTTTTGGATGGCAGCTTTGTGTTTGCTGTAATGTCTAGTTCAAGCCTGAGGAAGTATGAGGCAGGTTTGCACTTTACTGTTCTGAATGCTTTAGGGATTTCTGTGTGCAAGTTTTCTCCATGCTTGCTCAGCGACTACTTTGGGGGGGGGCACTTTGAGGGAGGTGTGGCGTGCTACCTATCTCCCAGTGTGAACTGCCAGCGAATTTTGCTCCAATAACTACCACTCTTGCTTTCAGTCACAAACACCTCTTTTTTCTCTGGGTTAGCAGTTGCATGAAAGCAAGCAGAGGGCCAAGTTTGGCCTTAGAGCTGATCCTTGTCCTATATCGTCAGTGGGAAACCTCTGTCCTTTGGGCTAAAGTTAATGCTTAGAGAGCAAGCCCCGCTAGGATTGGCTGCACTAGGGCATTGAAGCTGAGCTGCAAAGGAAGAATAGGAAGTTCACCTAGACTGTGTTCCCAGTTATTTCCTTGACGTTGATGGCAACGTCATGATTATGTCATGTGACTGACAGGTCTGCAGTCCTAACAGCCACCCTGTCCTATATGATTGCTTATAAAGCTGTGTCTCCCTCTGGAAATCTCAAGAAATAAGATGATTTCTGCGCAGGACACAAATAAGTATGTATGTTCAACATTTCACATGCCTCACATATACCACACTAAACTTCGTAACTCATGGCCCTTGCAGAAGAAGAGAGAAGTGTTAGCATATTCAAAATGTTGTCTCTCCCTCCCCCCCCCCCAATATCTCTCTCTCACACACACACACACATGCACATGTAGATTTCAGCTATAAATCTCAGAATAGGATGGAAAGAAAAACTCATAATATTGAGAAGAAATGCTGTGTTTGTGAGAGGGAAAGAGTGGTGATTGTGGTATTGTTAGTGGTAAATTAAGGTTACAGGCCATTTATATTTCTATAAAATCGGGGGAAATGTGAAAATAGGTTTTGATATAAGGTTACAGAATTTGTTTATAAAAGTTAATGGACATTAAATAACTTGCAACACATGGAAACTGAAAGAGTGAATTATTTATCTACATTTACACCCCACATTGCAACTCTCCATGTCTCCAGGGCGGCTTAACAGTTAAAAAGGGAATTTTAAAATGCAGTGCAATGAATGAAACACTAAAATAAAACTGGCAAAACCGATAGATTTAAAAAAAAAATCTCAGAGACGCACAACAAGGTAACAACAGTACTCCCAGCTGCTTAACAGATAAATGAAGTATCTTTATTTTTTGATATTGCTTGATAAGAAGAGGCTAGGGAAAACATATTTTCAGATTCCCCAGGTTTCCCTACAGAGTTTTAATTCCTTCTTCTTTAGTTCTGCATAACACCAGGCTTTCCAGCAAAGTAAACGTTCCACCCTTATCTTGCATGCCAAGCTGACTTCAGCATCTGAGAAGCTTAAGAACTCGATACATCAAATTACCCTGCTCGAACTGTTGTTTAGTGCAGGCCATTTTGTCCTGTCATCCTTGTGACAGGATGTCAAAGCTTTGCTTTCCGTTGCCAGCATCTGCAGGAATCTGATATGCTACCTCCTCATTACACAGGGGACAAACATCAAGCAATGGTGATGGAAACCAGCAAGTCAGACAGCTGCAGGCACTGGAAACTGCTGCTGCTGGACTGCATCAGCCTTGTGCTAGAAATAATTTTTCCCTCTCTCAACTTCTTTATTCAATTATGTTGGCTTTTTGAACATTCTGCTTTTCTTACAACAGCTTCGTTTCTTATTGCATGTTTTTTATTGTACTAAAAGCAAACAGAAAAGCATGCAAAACTTCGAAGATTTTTTCTGAGAAATCATAATATATTCTGTGGCAGCAACACCTATCTCTTTGTTCAGCCACTTTATTGAGCCAATGCATGTCCGGACATGTGTAGAAGCGACTTCCGGTGCCGCGCTACCCATGTTTGGGCACCGAAAATCAGGCAGCGCCAGGACCCGAAATGGACCCTCCCTGGCAGGTAAGAAATCTGGGGGATTTACGGGATTTTTTTCAATCCAGGCTGCCAGCGGGAAACTTTAAAATACGGGGGTTTTCCGCGAAAAACGGGAGACTTGGCAGCTATGCCCCTGAGGCTTGAAAAGCAATTTTAAAAGGTACATCATAAATAGGCCAAATCAGCTGCTAGAGGATATGGGGAGGGGCATGCGCCTTGAAAGTAAAGGCAAATGACAAACCCATTGCCCAATCAACCACATTGATGCACGTGCCTGTCCTGCCTGCTCTGGAGCTCTCAATAATGCAAACGAAAGCAAAGCATCCATTGACTTCTTGTCATGATTTTAGTCTGCATTGTTATTTTGTTTTCACTGGCAGCACAATCCCGGTGGGGTTCCATCGTGGCTGTCCCCCCACCCGCGCTGGGCACCACGCCCCCGCAGGTGGCTGTCACACCCCCAGAATGCATGCCACGCCCACGGGATGCATGCCAGCCCCGCCCCCACCTCTTCGCCCCCCCATGCCAGAATATGAAGCTCCGCCACTGTTTGTTTATTATTATTTTTTAGTTTGCAGGCTATATAGTTCTAATTAGATAGGCTACTTATGGTCCCAAGAGTTGTGCTCGTGCTTTTTGACGTCTGCAGTTACAATGGATATTGGGTTTTCGAAAGGAACAGTTTGAGGAGGAGTCATCTGGTGATGGTAAGCTGGCTGGTTTGAGGAAGGTCATAGTACTGAATGGCCATTTTGCGTGGCAGGTATTATGGCTCTTATTATTGCCAGTTTTGAAATAACAAATTAGTATAGCAGTCTTTCCCAGTTGGCATCTGTATTGGAATTGTTTTTGGATGTTTTAATTCTTTTATTGCTTGTGTGTTTGCTGCCCTTGGCTCCTTTGGGAGGAAGGGCGGGTTATAAATTAATTAATTACTAGTTCCCAGAATATACCAAAGATTAAACAGTAAAGCCATGAGGCAAAGTACAGAAGTGATTTGCGGGGAGAGACTAAAAATCCAGGCAGCAAGAGTTGTTTCCTGCATGGAACAAAAGTATACATCATATCAGCAGTAAAAAAAAAAAAGAAACTCCAAACCAAAATGCTTCGAAATGCTTCTGACATATCCAGCTTGTTTTCTCTTGCGCTCATTTCCTAATTTGCTCTTCCACATGTTTCAGTATTAGAGACAATTTATGGAAATGACGCCTCAGGACCATGACCCATTTTGTGTGGATGTCAGACTTCTATCTGATTCCTGCTGTCTGTGCTTTTGCAGCCTTCCTTAGATCAAGCTTATATTTATGGAGAGTTTGGTGTCTGAGTTTCATTCAGGGGCAATCTTGAACTCGACCCTCTGCTCTGGGTCCCACTTTAATTTTGTGATTAAAGCAGGGGTGCCAACCCTTTTGGGCCCTGGGGCACACTTGCAAACCAGAGAAACTGTTATGGGTGCCATGCACACACCACAAGTGTGTTCACATGCATGCACCACAGCCAAACACAGGCACACGTGGAGCCCAGCCACATGCTCACTCTTTCCCCTCCCACCAAAGTGAAATCTCCAGCCACTTGATGCGCTGGAGCCAATAGAACATCTGGTGTTGTTTGCAAAAGACTTTTACTGTACATTCACTCTGTGATTTCATTTCCAAAACTTATCTCCCGAAATAATATTGTTTTGAGAAGTTAATGCTGCAATTACACTTTTTTCAAATAAGCTGCTGTATATTCCTGCGTATAAGACTATCTTTTAACCCAGGAAAATCTTCTCAAAAGTCAGGGGTCGTCTTATACGCAGGGTCGTATTTCTTATACGGCGAGTATATCCCAAACTATATTTTAACTGGAAAAGTTGGGGGTCGTCTTATACGCCCAGTCGTCTTATGCGTCGTAATATACGGTATGCCATAGTGGTGCTCAAATTATATGAAACCATTTTGAGTTCTGTTTGGTTGTTCATTGTTGTTTGATCGCTCACTGAGTCAAATGAAAATTTCAGTGGTTCTGCCAAGTGATTTTACAATATTGTTGTGTTGCCTCGCAGCAGCAGGCTATTTTGTTAAGAGTATAGTTAAGTCATACTGAGCAGCTCACTTTAATCTTACCCAAATCTACTAATTACCAAGGAAGATGCTGCCTTGTAGAAAAAGGATTGTATCTATTTTCTATAGCAGCAGTTGTCATTATCAGCTCCCATAGATTATTGATTAGTTCTCCAATTTCTGGGTCTGGTGAACTAAATTCAGACAAAAAAGTGTTATCTTGCCTTGACTGCCTCTTAGATAACTGAAAATGATCACACTTCCGAATCTGCAATTTTAAATTAATACCTGTAAATGTTAAAGTTTACCCAATCTAAGTACCACACTCGTGGAGGTGAGGTTTTAAATCTCCAATGACCCATTCTCCATTTCAGTCTTACTTACAGCCCCAAGTAAAACTTTATCTTTATATTGCAGTACTGAACCAAGCTCTCTTGTCCTAGAAGGTTGTCCTCTCTGGACAGCTGAGAACCTTGTACAAGGTGCTTAAATGATTGGTAGATTATCTAGATCAGGCATCCCCAAACTGCGGCCCTCCAGATGTTTTGGCCTACAACTCCCATGATCCCTAGCTAACAGGACCAGTGGTCGGGGAAGATGGGAATTGTAGTCCAAAACATCTGGAGGGCCGAAGTTTGGGGATGCCTGATCTAGATCCATTTCAAGCTGTCTTCAGGCCTGGTTTTTGACACCAGAACAATCTTAGGAAAGAGACCAAAGGAGTGGAGCCTTCTTGATTCTTCAAGATACCTGGGAATACTCTTTCTCTCTCAAAGAGGCATTAATAACCTTCTTGGTCCACTCCATCAGTCATCAATAGCTAGATGGTAAAGTATGCAGGTACAGTAGTTATATCTGTCCAAGTACTTTATCTACATATTCAGGCTGCACCCACTGAAACTGATCCTATTCAGCTGGACAGCATGGTGTTCTGGCTACATCCATGCTGCTCCAAGAGTAGTGTCAAGGTCAGCATGGAGAATTATGAATATTTGAAAAGGCCACCGTGATCAGTATAATCCAAAGGTGTGGAGAACGTAATGTGGAACTCCCACAGTTTTGCCATAGCCCTAGTTGTATAAATCTATCACTGGTGAAATGTTTGGACTCATTAGTTGGGTCTGCTGTAGGTATGTTGCTCTGACAAGACATAAATATTTTTATTTTCAGTCCATATCATGAAAGCCATACAATGTATGACATCTTTCTCAGTATCTGCTCAGAACCTCAAAAGCAACATTTTTAAAGCTGTAAGTGATCAGTATAATTTCCAATAAAAATAGAAAATATGTGGCCTTTTTTGAATGAGCTCATTTAACTACTTCAGTCTTTCATATTTACTGCATTACATCAGTGTGTATATAGAGTTAGATCAGGTTTCATAATAGCTGAACAAATAATTTAAAATCAGTCTCCTGTCTGGGAATATATTTTTGTAAGTTACTATTCTTACATAACTTCAGATTAATAGGCTTTTTTTCTAAAGAAGGAAAAAATGGAATGATATCTGTGTAATGATTTCTATATTTTGCAAAATACATTGGCTATGGTCCAAAGGACATATCTAGACATATCTCAAGGTTCTTCTAGTTATTTTTGAACAAATCCCTTAAACTGCTTTTGAAGTCTATTGACTTCAAGCAACTTGGCAATAAAGAACCACGAAAGTTAATTGCTGTTCAGTAGCTAGTATTTTAGCTAGTGTTGACATTTAGATGACCTACTTTGTGGCTGAGTGGAAGCCAACTAGTTTATTCAACAAGGTGGCAACTTTCATATATGTACCCCACATCTGATTGATTGATTGATTAAATTTATACGATCACTCATTAATTAATATACCATACCATTTAAGTCATACCACGGTTTAAGTACGCTTTGGTTTGAGTACTTTCAGTTTAAGTACTCCGCAGACCCGTCTGGAATGGATTAATCCACTTTCCATTACTTTCAATGGGAAAGTTCGCTTCAGGTTAAATGCGCTTCAGGTTAAGTACAGACTTCCGGAACCAATTGTGTACTTAAACCGAGGTACCACTGTACATGGCACTAATATTAAAATTAGAGGGTGCGGGTGGTGCTGTGGTCTTAAACCACTGAGCCTCTTGGGCTTGCCGATCAGAAAGTCGGCAGTTCAAATCCCCGCGACAGGGTGAGCTCCTGTTGCTCAGTCCCAGCTCCTGCCAACCTAGCAGTTCAAAAGCATGTCAAAGTGCAAGTAGATAAATAGGTACTGCTCTGGTGGGAAGGTAAACTGCATTTCTGTGCGCTGCTCTGCTTCACCAGAAGCAGTTTAGTCATGCTGGCCACATGACCCGGAAGCTGTACACCAGCTCCCTTGGCCAGTAAAGCAAGATGAGCGCCACAACCCCAGAGTCGTCCACGACTGGACCGAATGGTCAGGGGTCCCTTTACCTTTACCTTTAATATTAAAATTAGATTTTAAAAGCCTGTCAAAATACATTGTTATGTAGACTATATCTGTGAAATGCAATAATTTTTTAATTGTTCAGCATCTACAGAGTTTATGCCTAGCCATATTGGTAGAGCACTCAGCTTATTTTGGTGATGACATAACTAACTAGTCCACTGCAATAAAATGCTATTCAAGGTATAATGAACCATTTGAATTTGATAATTGTAATACAGAAGTGTGATCAAACACATTAAACTGCTGGTCACATTGGTCCATGTCATTACCTGCTTCCTCCTGACACTTTATAACTTCTCAAATTTAACAGTGAGAATTTCTTTATTTTTATATTTCAATTCAGAGAGAGAGAATACTATATTCACAAATCCAACATCTGTTCTGATTTCTGTTCTGCAAGGGAGAAACTAGACTAGACAAATCAACTGCAATGATGTTTTTCGAACAGCTGAAAAGGAATCTAATTTATTGGCAAACTTGACAGTTATGATGCAAATTGGACGAAGCCACTGGTTTATGCCTATTTCAGCACACAGCAGCTGTTGAAAAGTAAGTTTTCAGCCTCTGGAAAACTGAAACAATCGAGCCAAACAGATTGAATCAATTTAATTGCGATCTACAAATCTCAAGAAAATAGTATTGCACTTATATAAAAAAAGATGCTATAGTTTTTCTAAGAATTGGCTTACAAAGGTATATCTTCATAGGAAAAAGAGACAGTATGCAGTTTAATTTCCTCTTAAAATCATAATCCTAATATTGTTTCATAGTACAATGGTTTTTCATATTTTATATTGTACAGCAGGTGGATATGTTAGCATGTGAGTGCTTTCAGAACATGGCTGAAGAAATAGTGAGATTGCGTTCTATCACATAATTTCAGCTTATTTTTGATGAAAGAGCCATGATACAACACTATTTAGTTAATTTAAAGACCATTTGTTGTAGTGAAATATGTTTTTGCCTGGAAGGGGAAACATACTGTTGTCAGCTGGTATTGATTAGTACAAACTACCAATGCATAACATTTACTCCCCCTCCCCCCCCCCAAAAAAATAGAATTCTGACAGACTGAGCAGATACAATTATGTACTGCATTTTTCGCTCCGTAAGATGCACCGGACCATAAAACACACTTAGTTTTTAGAGGAGAAAACAAGAAAAAAAAAATTCTGCTGGTCCCACCGCCTCTCCCAACGGCGGCTACCAAGCCTGCTGTTGCAAGCCAGAGGGACCAGCGGCCCAAAAGGGCTCCTTTCGGGCTGCTAAGACACACAGACATTTTCCCTTCGTTTTTAGGAGGGAAAAAGTGCATCTTATGGAGCAAAAAATACCTTGTGTCACACATTTTTTTCTAAAGAAAACAGTTCTAAGGCCTGCCGTATCTAATCATCACTCTAGTAATGCAGATTCCTGCATCCCTTCAGCAATTTGTTGCTGGAAATAAATCCCTCTTCCCCTTTGGGTCTTAATCATGGTTTATTTGTATATTTCGTATTTATATGAAAGACTTCAATCAACCAGAAGGACACAAAGCTTTGATGCAATAGAACAAGGGAGAACATAAAGCCAATGGGTTGGATGTGGAAGGTGGAGCCTCTTACTTGCCCTACAGTGCTGCCTCTCCTCCTTACCCCATGCCCATGCAGGAATTAGGCTTTTTAAAAGCTTGCATTCAAATGGAACCTTATTTTTAGCCTAATTGTTGCGTGGGCATGCTCTGGTGGCGATGATCACAGTTGGGAGGATAATATTAATTCTCTAGTTCCTACACACTGTGAAGCCCTCAGTGCTGTTAATGGGAACTTTAAAAAATAATAATAAAAGCCAAGCCAAATTGCAAAGGGGGAGAGAGAGAGAGAGAGAGAATGGAATTGATGGAAGGCAAGAGGGGCAGCTTTCACCTTGCCCAGTTTTAGCTCTAACTCTTCCCACCACTGCCATGCAACCCTTGTGGTGTAGTAAATGTTCAGGAGCTCATCCTGACAGCCCCCATAGCCATGACTCCAGGGACAGGCTGTTAGGATCAGCTGACAGTCAGAATAGTGTGCTAGCAAAGGTATTGGTTAACATATTAGATGTTGGCTGGATTTATATCCCTGATTAGCCATGAAGTTCATTGGTTGATCTTGGGCCAGTCACTGAGTCAGCCAGATTTCCTATACTTAATGTATCTATTCAGAATGTCAGAGGTTATTTCGTCAGCTTCCTTCACTTTAACCAACTCTTTACTCGTGGGAAAGGTGACACATGGCTAATATATTCCTTTTGGGCCTTTTTCTCTCTTTCGATTAAACAAACCAAAAGCAAACCCTTTTTAATCAGAATTTCAAGAAAAATCAATTGTTTCTTTCAAATCTGTTTCACTTGTCTGCTTCTTCCCACATCCCCACTAATGCCACATTTTCCTGTGTCAAGTGTTCAAGCTATTACTTCTGAAAATAAGTGGGGACTTAAGAAATGGTGCCAGTTGTGAGCATGGCAAAATAATGACTCTTCTTCTAATCATTTATAAGTTGCTTAGTTTGCCTTAAGCAGGATTATATTGGCAGTCCTAAAACGCATATCTAAAGTCATTAATTTAATCTTAACAGTACAGCATAATATTGAGGAAAATAATGATTGAAATTCTGCTCCCTGCTGACATGTAATAAAAGCTTCAGCAAGTTGGATTCAACCCCAAAGCATCTAGAATTCCAGGTTTATCTTTCAAGCAGGTTAGAGACTTAATAGGGGGCCCTGGTTTCAAAAAGTCTCTGTCCCCCCCCCCCCTATTTTTTACACCAAGGCTGCTTTATGGGCCAGTTGGCCCAATTCTAGCCACACCATCCACTGCTTGTTTTGACCATTAGCTGGTCAAATCCAAATCTTACTGAAGCAGAGAGATGAGGGGAAATGTGCAGGTGGTATTCTGCTCAATCATTTTGTGAAAAACAACCCCGCTGCAACTTTCCACTGTTCAGTGAAAGAAGCCTTAACTATGATTGACTTCTAGGGAAGCAGTGATATCCTTAGAAGCAAAAGGAAGTCTAGAGCGACACACTTGCTGTCTGAATAAAGGATTTCCTGGTTCATTTTAAAAACATGTTTTTTTGTTTTCCATGGAAGGAGGTATATAGGATTTAATATTGTCATGATTGGACATGACTATATCTTATCTACAGACAAAACGTAGCAGCTAAGACTGGACGTTGCTGTTTCTAACTTGGGTTTTATTTCATGTAAATGATTTTTAAATTGCCCTATCAATGCTAATGGGAATGAAGGCCATTGCTCTTATTCCAAATTTGCCAGTTGGGTGGGAGAGGCAAGAGAGTGGCTTACATTAGCCCTGCAAAATAGTCTAGTGTTGTTATAAGCCATGTTACAAAGACAGAGGATTCAAAGAGAGTAGTGTACAAGAACCAAGTGGTAGGGTCCCGTATTGTTATCCATTCTCCTGGTGTTTTGTTTGCATTTTTTTAGGAATATAAGGTTGGGGAGGAGATAGTGAAGTTGAGCATAACCACTGGTGTTGGGGGAATGAGGTGCTAAGCAAGTGACACTGTTGCTTCTTTAAAAGCACTAAAAGAATGAGAGAGAGGAATCTGTACAACAAGTATTAGAAATACAATTCTTGCTTTATTTTCTGGTAAAGGTAAAGGGACCCCTGACCATTAGGTCCAGTCGCGGATGACTCTGGGGTTGTGGCGTTCTTCTCATTTTACTGGCCGAGGGAGCTGGCGTACATCTTCCAGATCATGTGGCCAGCATGACTAAGCCGCTTCTGGCGAACCAGAGCAGCACACGGAAAAGCCGTTTACCTTCCTGCTAGAGTGGTACCTATTTATCTACTTGCACTTTGATGTGCTTTCAAACTGCTAGGTTGGCAGGAGCAGGGACCGAACAATGGGAGCTCACCCCGTTGTGGGGATTCAAATCGCCAACGTTCTGATCGGCAAGCCCTAAGCTCTGTGGTTTAACCCACAGTGCCACCCACATCCCTTTTATTTTCTGGTACCCAAAGGTAATTTTTTTGTATAATGCCATACTGGTTTCCTTCTTCCCATCACAGGAGCTTGTGTGATTCAGCCACAGATTGATGCTGAAATCCATTTTGAGAACATAAAAGTTGTTGAAAAGTAACTGTAAGTGAAAACCGTTGGTGTGTTTTAAGATTCCTGTCTGCAGCTACAATGATGCACAGATTACTTTTTGCCAGCATCTGTGTGTCAAAAATGCAGCAGGTTTATGTTTGAATTCCAGTATCATTGTAATAATACACTGCAACATAAGAAGTGGGTATATTTATGTCAGAGCGCTTCGCTTTCTAGCTACCAAAACATACTTAAGATAATACACTGTGAACTTGCCTCAAGTTCATTGTTCTGCATTCTGCTTTCCCCCCTTCTGTATGCCCATATCCATAAATTGAGGGCAATGAAACAAGAAGGGAAAGTGGCTTGAACAGAAATGGAGGGAAACCTGTGCTGAACTGGATTGCACCTGGGTTAGAGCTTTCTGGTGAACCTAATCTATAGTTGTGGTGGTGAAGAAAGAGTTCTCCTTCACTAGCATTGCCTCTTTTTAGTGTTGTGCAGCAGAGCTTTTTTTTTTTTAGGTGAGGCTTTCCATAATCCATGTGTTTGAGCCCTTGGTGGCACATTTTGGCATATTTGTAAGGTTGAAATGCTTGCATCCATTATGACTTAGACTCCACACTTTTAATGCAGTTTCATTAGAAGTAGCTATTTTCCTCTTTGTCCTTAATATTTTCTTAATGCTCTTTCTTTCTTTTTTCATAACTATGTTTGATTTACACACACACACACACACACATATTTATATAGCAAAATATATATTTATGCATTTCTCTCTCTCTCTTGTATACCCACCATGCCCACGATAAGTTTTCAGGGCAAAAGCAAGCCAGGTACAGGTGCAGGAACATGGGGGATTGACAGAAAGACAGGCAGACACAATTAGGAAAGAATTCAGGGCAGGAAGCAAGCCTCAAAAAGAAAAGGAAGAGGTGCTAAAAGCAGAAATTGTTCAGGCATCTTTAAGTTGGAGAGGAGGAAATTCCATTTTAAAAAGCATACCATCAAGAGCTTTCTTTAAAATAATAGTCCAGAATTACCATATCTCTGTCAACATTAATCATTTCCAACTATATTAATGTTTTTGGAATTCAGATATTCTTATGTGATAATTTCCTTGCTGGGATCATAAAAAGCCTCCTGTACAGGAAAAAAAATGTTAATTTTGGTGAGATAACTTCTGCCCTTTTCTTTCAAAGATCAAGATATGCTTTATTTTAAAAACAGAATCATCACCCTTTTAAAGGGGTTGAGTATATTGTACACTTGGGAGCAGAGAATAGGGATGAGTGAATATGTCAATTTTGATTTCTCTTAGTTTTTCATTTTTTACAAATGTTAAGTTCAGTTTTCACATTTTCACATCAGTTCACTTTTTTTAAGTTCTCATGAAGATTCATCAGCATTTTAGTGTAAATTTCTCCTAATCCATACATTTGCCAGATATACACATTATTTAGACATACTTTTCCCTAATACAATGTATTTTTGCATTTTACTTCCCCTCATATATACATTTACAAGCACATTTCCCAAAACATATGCATTTCATACACATTAATGGGCCGCAGAACTGCATTGTAAAATTCAGGGAAGTGCAAATGTCAACGGATGGCTGTGTTTTGTTTCACGTATTGTTTCAGAAAGTGTTAATTAAGTAAATTTGCCTTTAAATGCAGACTGAATTTCATTTCTCCTTCATCTATCAAGTTTGGTGCCTACAACCACTGTATTCAGTATAATTCTCTATTAGAGAAATGGTTTGAAATTTGTTTATACATGGTTCCTCACACTGGTGCAAATGGCACATACTCACTACTCAGGGAGTAAGTCACACTGGAGACACTGTGGAGCCGTAGGGACTTATTGGTACCTATAGTGGACCCGCCAATTGGTCCATATGTTCTGGACTGCCAGTTTGTGACGGGTTTCCCCCAGGTCTTAATTAAGAAGGCATTAGCATGTTTCATCATATGATATGATCTTGTATACATGGCCTATCTGTTCTTTCCTACTTAATTAAGAAAACTAAATTGGAGCATCCAAAACTGTTAAAATTTGAATCAGTGCTGTCAATTGCATTTGATTTCCCCCACAATCACTGTAGTTCTCTTTTGAAAACCACTGTTTGATATTCAGAAGGCATTCCATGAGCACCTTGCTCTGTCTAATTATACAGTAGTGCCTCGCAAGACGAAATTAATTCGTTCTGTGAGTCGTTTTGTATTGCGAAAATTTCAGCTTGCGGTTTTCCAATGTAAGCAAAGAAAAAAAGAAAAAAATGCAAAAAAAATTCGTCTTGCGAAGCACGGCCATAGAAAACTTCGTCTTGCGAGTTTTTCGTTGCACGGTGCATTCGTCTTGCAAGGTAACCACTGTATAAAAGGAGTCTGAGCCTTTCTGTTTTTACTCCTGTGCAGTCACTTGCATTGTCTTTAGCTTGCTAGTGAATTGGGCCATCTTGTTTTGGTATATGAATGGCATTTTCATTATATTGAAGTGTTGTGTTCTGCAGAGCTCACTAGCAAAATGGAAGTCTTTAAATTCAGTTGTCCAATAATTGCATACTCTATGTACTATCTTGCAGAAATTCATCCTGCATATTATAATGACAGTGGTGGTGTTCCATTCATCTGCCCAGCAGTTCTTTAATCTGATCCTTTAATTTAGACATTTAGCAAAAGTGCCAGGAAACAAATGTTTCCTATATCTTGATCAATATTGATAGATAAGGACTGTGTAGTATTCTAGGCATCATTTTACCTTTTACCTTTTTCTTCTTCTAAGCTTGACAGTGAAAATGTCAGACAGATGCACCCTGAAAGATAACATCTTTCTCCAAAAGGTGAAAGTTGGTCTCACTATAAAATAATGCAAACCGAAAAGTAAATGTTATTTATTCTCAAACTGAGCCTTTCTGAGAATGATGACTATGATCTATTGAGATTTTATCCTATTGTTTTTTTTAAAATATATTTTTATTAATTTTCCAATTAAAACCAATTATATCACATTCATTATTTCAAATTATACACATATATATCAATCAAACCGAATGTTATGCCAAATCATCTAGAAAATTTTTTTGGGTTCCCATGCTTCAAGAAATTGGGGATTCCTCGCAACCGTCCACTGCCGTCTTTTTTCTAAAGTTCAAATCGTCTCTCCAAGTTCATAATAATCCAGATCTTTCCCTTACAGTCACATAGATGTTTTCCACTTTCAACCGATTGTTTGATATTTATCTCAGCAGCTGGGAAACAAAGTTTCACAGATGTTCTTTCTCCTGTGTGGGTTAATCAGTCCGGCCTCCCCATAAATCTTCTTAGTCTGGAGCTCCCTGTTGTGTCGTCAACACGAAGCAGCGCCATCTTAAAAAGCTCAAATCACTTTCGTTTTCTCTCATAGCCATGTAGATTAACGATCTTTGTAAAATTTACAGCTTTTCCAGGCAGAAGACCCAAACATCAAACCATAAACTCTTGGTAAATTAATGGATCTCCTTGCCCTATAGCTGAACTTAGCTTCAGGTCGCTGCTCCAATTCAAAGTGCGTCACAGCTCATAAATCCTCCGAACGCGTCCAGGCACTCCTTCCGTCCAACTAGGGGGGGGCTTTTCTCATCGGCAACTCCACATCTTTAAAAAATATGCTCAGTAACAACAGTTTATAAAGTTCAACTCACACAGTCTTTTGCTTCTCTTTCACTCCAAACAAGCCAGGACATCGCGTCTGGGAAGGTACGAAGTAACTCATATGAAGAAAAATAAAAAAAAAACTCACTTCCCTTATCGCTCCGTCCCCATCAATCCTTCTTCCAGATGAAATACAGCCTTTGACTCCTCTCCCTCAGCAGCATAAATTTCTCAGCAGTAAACAGCGCTTCTTCCCCTCCTTCTGAAGTATGTCCATAGATTTAAGCCTAATTATCTTCTTTAACCATGGAAATCCCCGCCATGCAGATTAGCGTCCGGGAGTCCTGGCCCTCGTAAGTGCTTTTCAGCCCAAGCCCCCCCCCACTCCATAAACAGTCGGAGTGGGTCTGGGGGCATCGCGGGCCAGCGGCCCCTCTCCGTAACCCCCGGAGAGGGTAGGGGGTTGCCATTTACTCCCCTAGCAACCGCCAAATTCCTCACGAAGGTCAGAGGGATGGAAAACAGGTCCGCCATTCCTGCCGGCGGAAACCGGAACCTGAGATTTTATCCTATTGAAGTGAATAAGAGATGCACAACATTGAATTGGAGCTGCATGGCCCTGAAATCATGATTATATTTATGCAAGAGAAGTCCATAATGAATATTGTTCTTTTGTGTACTCCATAGCTGGATTGCAAAAGCAGCATCAGCATCTTCTAAGTGCCTGTAAGTGGGAAAATATAGTAAGCCCACAATGGAAAGTCCTGGGTCAGCAATTGGGGAGCTAAACTGGATGCCAGATTCCAAATCCCTGGACCCAGCTTTCTGTGTTCAGGAGATCACCTGGGAGCTGGGCCATTAAAAGAACAAAAGAAAGATAATGGACCCTTAAGAAAGCCAAAGACAGAGGTTTTGTGCCAGATGACAATTGGTTGTGGCTCCTCCTCCCGCTTTGAGATAGCCAGAGTTTAGAGTTGATGGTAGGCTGTGATGTGAGCTAGAGGGAAACAGGTTGCAAGCTGGCAAAGGCAGCAAGCCGAAAAGTCAGAGAGGTGGAACACAATGTTGGATGTCTGTTTGAATCCAGGGTCTTTGGGGATATTGATGCAGTGAACCTGTCCATCATAGGCTCAGGTTGTATATGTGTGTAAATAGGCCATATTTCCTAAAGACAGGCCAGTCTTTGCTGTGCCTCATTTTCAGAATGAAACATGAACCCTGGCTGAGTGCCTGGAACCCCTGGAATTTCACACCGCTATGAGATGGGGGTGGCGTGTAACAATATAGTGACTTGTGTACATATGTATGATGTATCTGGAAATTAAATACACTTAGGTTTGAAGATTATTTTAGTTGTGAATTATTATGTTGAGGTTTGTATTAATTATGCATATATTTCTAGAAGTGGTAATGGAATATGCATTTGGTATATTTACCTTTATTATACTAAAGTAATTTTCAAAACGTGTACTGTGATGCTTAGTGGTAATTATGGACATTGAAGTCGGCAAATTATAAGTAATTAGAGCAGGTTTCCATAGTAATTCCTGTGTTCCGAGTCCTTTGGTTATTTGGCCATATTTTTGGGAAAGACAATCAAATGAGGCAATCTTTGGGACGCATAAAGAATGAAATTATATATATTTACACTTGTTTAATCCTAAATCAGAATATGGTTTTCTAGAACTTCCAGCATTATAGCTTAGTTTATTATGCTACTGTAGAAAACAAGCAACAGAAAGAGAGTCGAAATCAGTAAAACATTACAGAATTTAAAATAAAGCAGATAGACTGAGGCCTTGGTTGTCATTTTTAGGTCACTGCTGACATCTCTGAATATAATTTTCATATGAACTGCATTTCAGGCCTTGTATGTGCTTGAAGAAGCGACATTTTCACAGCGGGGGACCAAATCAAAATGAAGCAGTCAGATGCAGGTGCACAGTAATGGAAGTGGGCTATTTACCCTCAAGCAGGATTGCTGGGCTGGGAAAGCAGAAACTCTCCCAGCAGAATGGCCCTGCTATTTCTCTCTGATATATATCTCAGTGCCAAACAGTATTCATAGGGGGCCTAAATAATTGTTCTTTCACTTGTATTTAATGAGATGCATTGCCCAATGCTGAATAACTGAGGCACTTCCTTTTGTTATGCTAACTAGATGCTATTCAAGCCCTGCTTTCTTTGACTTGTTTAATCCTTCCTGCTTCTCCAGCCTCAAGCCAGGCAGGGAAACAGTTGAAAAAATGGAGGCTTGCACTGTGTATACATCTGCTGCCTAGCTCAGTCCTATTTTGTTAATAAAAAAAAAGTAAGAGGGGAAGAATATAGGATTTGTATATGCAGCATTACAGTCACTACACACATATTGTACAGTTATGCACAAAATACGAAAAAGTTATATGGTTATGTATTATCCCAAACAGCATATGCAAGTATTGCTTGCATACGCATTAAATTAAATTAATAATAATAAAGCAAATGGCAGAGTGATGTCATCTCATTTATTGCACAGAAGCAGGCTGGGCTGATAGCTGAATCTTGCTTCAATTCTGGTGAGTGGATAATAACATTGGTGGTGGAATAGCACCCTCCATCACACCTCAGGGCAGCGGGTAAGCAGGTAGTTCATATATGATGCACTTATGGGGATCTCTTTTGAGTTTCACACTGAAAGCTTTTGAGAATGAAAAATAAGTTATCTAGTATGAGTTCAAATGAGTTCCCCAGTAATAATAAGTTTATTATCTGCCTTACGGATAAACTGATGTGGTTCTTTCTAAGAGAAAGTTTCTTTGTTCCTCCTTTCTTCAGAGGTAAACTGAAGGCTTCACCTGTTGACTTTTTTACTTTACAGATTGGGGAGAAACAAAATGTTCTTGTGACAGAAGAATCATTTGATTCCAAGTTTTATGTTGCTCATAATCGATTCTACGAGCAGGTAAATCTTTTTCTTGGACTGGTGGGGAAGGCAGCAGGAGAGAGAAGGTCTTTCTTTCCCTCCTTATTTTAACAATCATATAAAGATTAATTCATCAATGTACGGTAATCTATTTACTGACATTACCTCCTTCAAAAACACTGATATCACTCACATGGATGTGCCCTTGTGTATCCTCATTTATATGGCTTCTATCCCTTTAAAATTCAGAGTCTGGGCATTATGGATTCAACTTCCGTTGGAAAGAAATCATTGGCAACTGATTTTCAGTTGTATGCAAAGTTACATGTTTATAACAATATTTTGATATCTGGATCCTATGTGACATGAAAGAAAACCTCAATGTATATCACAATAAAACATGTAACAACCAAATAAGCATACAGGACAAACAAATTAAGAATATAATTACCGGTACAAAGCAGAACTGTTTAAAATTTCCTGATAGTAAATTAATTTGAATACATCTACTCAAATCCTGAGGATATACTGTATTTTTCACTCCATAGGATGCACTTTTTTCCTCCTCAAGAGTAAGGGGAAATCTCTGTGCGTCCTATGGAGCTAATGCCATGGCTCTGGCAGCGGGATCCCTCGGCTGCCACTGCAGTCTGAGCGGAGGGATGCCTCTGCCGCCAAACCAGTGCCTCTCCAAATCGCAGGCGGGCAGAGGCACTCCTTTCGGGGCCCCCACCTGCCGCTGCCCACAAGAGCAGGGATTGGAGCCTGCGGTCGGGAGAGGCTCTGATCTCTTGCGAGCGGCAGAGGCAGGGGGCGGCCGAAAGGAGCGCCCCCGCCTCTGCAGCTGGCAAGAGCAGGGATCGGAGGCATGATCGAGAGAGGCGCTGCACTGTGCTATGTCTCTTCCGACCGCAGCTCTTTTGCAAGCAACGGGCGGAGGCGGCAGGGAGGGAGAGGAATGAGCAGCCCCGGGGTGCTCCTCCAAAGCCGCCGCCTGCTGCTCACAAAAGCGGGACGCGGTGGCGGGGACAGGAACGAGCAGCTCTTCCTCCTCCAAAGCCGCCGCCAGCGCACTTGGCTTTTGCGGGCGGAGGCAGCAGGGGTTGGAGAGGAACGGAAGACAGGCGCTCGAGCCCCAGAGAGGCTGTCGCTCCGCTTCCAAAAGCAACAGCCTCTCCCCGGCTGAGCCACCTGCCTACGTGCCTTTTGTTGGCTCCTCCTTTCAAGCAAGTGAAGCACTTGCTTTAAAGGAGCCCACGGAAGGCAGGAGGAGCTCTTTCTCCCCGCTCACCCTTCTGCCGTCCCCCTTCACTGCTCTGTGAAGCATCTCCTCCCCTCGCCACCGCTGCTTTCAAATGCCTGCTTTTACAAGCAGCCAGGGGGGAGGAGATGTTTGACAAGGAGCAAGGAAGGAGGGGCAGGCAGCAGCTGCTCCTTCCCTGCTCTGTGAAGCATCACTACGTGGCTTCCCCTTTCTCCTCCTCCTCTTGCAACGCAGAGCAGCCACGTTTGGGAGAGGCACTGAACTGTCTCTCTCCCAATCCCTCCGCCGTGGCTGCCTCCTCCGCTCCCCCCTCCCAGCATTTTAGAGGAGGAAAACCAGGGAAATTTCCCCCCCCCTGGTTTTCCTCCTCTTAAAAACCGAGGTGCATCCTATGGAGCGAAAAATACAGTGCTTCAGAGAACCTGAAATAAAAAGTAGATCTGATGTTGTATATGTTTTTGCTAAGGCAGGTCTACCTGTTACCAAATTTTACAGTAACATACAGTGGTACCTCGGGTTACAGACTCCGCTAACCCAGAAATAGTACCTCGGGTTAAGAACTTTGCTTCAGGATGAGAACAGAAATTGTGCAGCGCAGCGGGAGGCCCCATTAGCTAAAGTGGTGCTTCAGGTTAAGAACAGTTTCATATTAAGAACGGACCTCTGGAACAAATTAAATTCGTAATCCGAGGTACTACTGTAATTGAGATTAGCAAATTTTATATTCACTTCCCCCCCTCCCCATGTCTAAATGTCAAACTTGAGTACTTTAAAGTGTTCCATTTAAGCAAGTTGTTTTATTATTGTTTTAAAGGTACTTGTGCCAAAGAACCCTGAATTCATGGGTAAAATGGTAGAAGTGAACATTTTTGAAGCAGGGAAGCACTTTATGAGGGGGAGCCCACTGTCGGATGCCAGAGTGTTCACCCCGTCTATCACTAGGCCATTAGCCAAAGGAGAGGTGTCTGGTTTAACAGAGGTGAGTAAAATACATGTCAGCCTTTGCAACTCTAGTAAAAAAAAAAGTGAATGTGAAGGCTTTTTAGATGTGAATGAAGCTCTAACCTTTTAAAAAAATTACAATCTGAATTTAAAGTGAATTGTTCTGGGTAATGTGGAATTTGTCCATTGTAGAAGCAGCTCTAATTTTGCTTTTCTATTTCTATAATATAAAATAGGAAAAAAGTTAGGAGGACAACTTTTAACAGTCTTTGGGAGAAGATTATAAAGGATTATCTTGATATAATCCAGTTGAATCATCGGACAAGAATGCTGCCAGTCTGAAGTGGTTTCATGAGAAATCTCTGCAACTACCGTATTGGCCTGAATATAAGCCTCACTTTCCCCCCAAATTCTGACAGAAAAGTTAAAGTGCGGCTTAAATTTGCGACCTTACAAAAATGTGCTTTTGCAGTATCGCTGCTGAAACAGAACAGGTGTGGGTGCCTGCGGAATTTTAAGGGAGTGGCTTGTATTCAGGTATTGCCCCCCCCTTTTCTCCCTTGAATTTTAAAGGTGCGGCTTATATTCGGGTGTGACTTATATTTGGGCCAATAAGGTACAGTGGTGCCTCGCTAAACGAAATTAATTCGTTCCAGGACTCAATTCGTCCTACGAAAATTTCATGTAGCGAGGCACAGTTTCCTATGGGCTCCGGGGGCCTGGCGGTGACAGCGGTACTTGCTCTCTTGGCTCGGGGAAGGCAGGCAGGCACTTGTTCTCTTGCCTGCCTGCCTTCCCCGAGCCAAGAGAGGTGTGTGCCACCGCCTCACCCGACAGAGCCGGCATTTGACAGGGCTTCCGAACCCCCGTCAGATGCGGGCTCTGTTGGGTGGGGGGGGAGAGAGGAAGAGAAAGCCCTTTCTCTTCCTTCCTCTCCCCCTGCCGCCGACAGCTTCCCCCCCCACCCCGCCCGACACAGTGCGGATCGGAGGAGAAGCCTCCTCCGATCTGCGCTGTGCCGGGCGGGGTGAGGGGAAAGCGGGGCTTTTGGAAGCCGGCAAAACATCCCCGCATCGGCGCACTTCGGCTCCGGGTGACGGGGCCAAGGTACGCAGGCGTTTCACAGGCTGCCTTCCCCTTCGAAGCACTTCGGCTCTGTCAGGTGGGGGAAGGGACAAGCGGAGGACTGGTCCGATCCTCCGCTACTCCCTCCCCCCGCCCGACAGAGGCAAATGCCGGATATGTCGGGCGGGGGGGAGGGACAAGGGGAGGACCGGTCCGATGCTCCGTTCCTCCTTCCCCCCGCCCGACAGACCCGGCATTTGGCGCGGGCGGGCGGGGTGAGGGAGGAAAGGGGCACCCATCGGATGCTCCGTTCCTCCCTTCCCCCACCCAACAGATCCGGGATTTCCTCCGTCCCCCCCCCCCACCCGACAGACCCGGCATTTGGCTCAGTCGGGCGGGTTGAGGGAGGGAGGAAAAGGGCACCCATCGGATGCTCCGTTCCTCCCTCCCTCCACCCGACAGATCCGAAGTGCAGCGGTGCGGTGTTTCGCCGCTTGCCTTCCCCAAGCCAAGGGGAAAGCAGGCGGCAAAAAGCCCACGGATGTGTGGAGGCTTCCGCACTGCCGCGCTTCGGTTCTGTCCCCTGGAGCCGAAGCCCGGCGGTGTGAAAGCAAAAAGCCCCTGCACCGCGGCTCTGGGGGATGGAGCCGAAGTGCGGCAGTGCGGGGGCTGCTTTCCCCCAGCCGCCTGGCACACAGCTGGTTGCCTTCGCAGCCCCCGCACCGCAGAGCCGAAGTGCGGCGGTGTGGGGGTGTTTTGCCGCCTGCCTTCCCCAAGCCAAGGGGAAGGCAGGCGGCAAAAAGCCCTGGCAATTTTTCGCTGCACACTGGACTTAACAGCCGGAGGTTTGTTTTTCTATGGCCACGCTTTGCAAGACGAAGCGGCGGCCATAGAAAAACTCGTCGTCTTGCAAGGCAACCTCCGATCGCAAAATCCATTCGTCTAGCGAAAAATTGGTCTTACAGGGCATTTGTTAAGCGAGGCACCACTGTATATGTAAAAATAGTAGGCGCTGCTTATGGTTTGTGCATGTTATTTTTTTGTTCACAATCCATGTTCCTGTAATATGCCTGAAATACTATTGCATTCAAAATAGCTGGATTGCTGGAATTAAATTTTCTTGGATTTCCTTTGCATTTAACCATAACACACTCCATGTATTTACAGTGGTACCTCGGTTTATGAACACAATTGGTTCCGGAAGTCTGTTCATAAACTGAAGCGTTCATAAACTGAAGCGAGCTTTCCCATCGAAAGTAATGGAAAGTGGATTAATCCGTTCCAGATGGGTCCGCGGCATTCGTAAACCGAAAATTGATAAACCGAGGTTCCACCGTATTACCCTTTCAATGAACCAGTTCTGCCTGAATTTTTCATCCAATGATATTTTTTTATAGTTTTATTTTAAAACTAGTGTATTTCAGCCCGTTCAATAACGGGCGCTAGAACATCCTGGGGTTCGGAGAAGCGCTTGCGCAGCGCTTCTCCGAACCCTGGGACCTGTCCTTGCTGTCGGCGGCAGGGGGACAGGAACGGAGGAGAAGAAAGCGCTGCTTTCTCCTCCTCCGTTCCTCTCCCCAAGCCGCGGACAGGAAGGACGCAGGACACAAATGCCTACCTCGCTGCCGCTGCTTCGCGGCCTCCCGCCGCTCCTCTCACGGGCCAGGGAGGGTTGTGAGGAGGAGGCCTCTGCTGGCCTCCACCCTCGCTTCCCTGACGTGCCCTGCAGTGAGGCGGTGTCCGGCCGGGAGCGGCGGTTGGAGGAGGCAATCCCTGTGTCCCTGGGGCACATGCGCAGTAACCCAGGGACACACGGGAAAACTGGACGCATAGACACTTGCATATTATTTTATAGGATTATCCCTCAGTTTTGGCTTTCATTATCATGGTTAGCAGAGACAACAAATAGTAAATAAACTTCCAGTGAAACTTAGTGGTTTTAATTTTTTTATGACATGTGATTGCAAATGGTGTTACGCCTTCTATGGGGAGCGTTAAGCATATAGTCTGTGTTTAACACAGAGGAGATTTGGGGCAGCGTCACGTTATCTGTAATTCTTTGCCTTGATTTTAATACTTTCATGCTCTTGAGAGTAGTGTTAGGCAATGTTAGGTTTTCAACTTTGTGATGTATCACCAGCCAAACATCGCATTCTGGCGATACACCACAATATTGAAACAAGCCACATTGGCATGGGGTGAAATTGCCACAGCTCTCACTCTGGGAGCTGAGGCGCTTTCACCCCAGCACCTTACAGGCTGGGACCAATGCAACTAGCCGCTGCTCAGCTGGGGGGGGAGCTCCCCCCCAGCTGAGGGAGCCCAATGTCTCAATTGAAGGGCAGGCAGCCGCATCCCCCTGAACAGAAAAGTTTAAAGGAGCCCCCACCCCACCTCCGGCTTATGCAAGCTAGAGGAAAGGTGGGAGCTCTGTTACACTTCTCTGTTGATGAGCAGGCAGCCAAGGGAGGATGTAGCTTGTTCCTCCCTCAGCGGTTTGGGGCCAGAGGTGGTGGCTGCTTCACCCGGCAGTATATTGTGGGTGAAACTGCCACTGCTCCTGAGTCCCTCTACCGCCAGTGCCCAACTGCAGCTTGTTTCACCCGCAGTATACTGCCAGGTGAAGCAGCCATCACAGTCCAGGATTGGTATGAGGGCCAGTCTATGTATTGATACATTGCCCAGGGCTACTTGGGAGAGAGTTTCACGACTGAGATGATGCCACTAAGAAGGCCATGTTACTGTTAGTCACACTTACCTTTAAAGTTGAACAAGGATCAAGGGTTCTGATGATGACCATAACTGACAGACAGGTTCTTGCAGGAGAAGACAGTTTTTCAGATATTCTGGGCCCCAGCCGTTTAGGGCTTTAGAAGGAGCACCCAGCACCTTGAATTAGGCCTGAAAACAGATACAACAAGATTAGTGTAATATCCAAAAAGCGGAAACCTGAAAGCATTCTGCTGCCACATTGTGCATGAACCACAGTTACTGGAGGCTCTTCAAGAGCAGTTTTGTGTAGGTATGTTTCAGTAAAATGCTCTGTTAAGTAAGGCATGTGTAACTGGCCAGCTCTGGCTTCTCCAGGAAAGTAAGCAGTTCATGCATCTGTCTAAACTGAGCAAACACACATTTTAGCAAGATCTGCACTGTCAGATCTAATAGTAGCTCCCAAGTTGCCATCTGGATCCAGAATCTGTTGTATATCCACTCAAGGACGTAGGAAGATAGGGGCAGTACGATCCCAGGGCGCCATCACGGCTCCCCACCCCACCCCCAAAACACGCGTCCTGCCCCTGTGCGTGGCGTGTCCTGCACCCCACCCCCAGAACGCGTGCCGCAGCCACTCCTGGATCAGTTTGTCTACTGACCATCAGCATCTCTGCCTTCTATAGACGAAGCCTCGGCTTTTAGCCCGTATCCATCATTGTCCCCACACCACAGTCCAGTATATCTACAGCCTTCTTGGCACCAGTTGAAAGGGAGAGAGAGAGTTGGCTGTGAGCATATTGACGCAGTCTGATCCCCAGATGACCTCTCCAATCAGCTTCATGTAATCTGGGGGAAACCAATACCACCCCCAAGAGTGCCTCAACTAGCTCAGGCAAGGAGACAAATGGTGGGTGGCATCTAATCACATCAAATAAATACGTAATTATGCAAAATGCTTTGATGAAAAGCAATATATTAAACATATTAAATAAATAAAATCAATCAATCATTAGAATCCCAAACCTGTCTGTTACCCAAGGTTCACACACTCTAAACCAGGAGGTCATTTGAAAGTGTATCTTGATAGGCGGATGGACTTCCAATAGCTCCATACAACACTGCCTCCCTGCCCCCTGGTTCCTACCGCCTGCTGCATGTGCAACCTGGTGGGTATAATTGTGTCAATTTGACCTCTCCTTCCTTCCCTAGTTAGGTTTCTGCTACACAGGCTAGATCAGCATCCTCATCCAGGAGCAACTCCAAAGTCTAGCACAAATTGGGCAGCTTCTTTTCATTCTCCCGACAATGAAATGCTTTACTTAACCTGAGAGCGACTAAAACAATGTCCTCTGGGATGGTTAAGGAAACAAAAGACTACCCACAATTATGGATGTATTACCCACAGAGTTTAGATTGTATGTTTTTCAAATAGAGTTTAAGTGAATTTTGTCTGTTTTGATTTGAGAGTGTAAAGTGTTTCACTCAAAAATGAGATTTTGCTGGTTAGAACTGAAGTTTAGAAATGTTAGAAGGTTAACTACCAAAAATAATAAAGTCAACATTTCATACATTTCCCCCAGGTTGCACAGCAGAAAGAACTGAAACCTAGTTACTCTTTTTCATCATTTTTTTGAAATGTCAGGGTCAGTTGTTTCCAGCCAATTGTGTCAAATAGTCATCAACAGTTTTCCATTTAGGCTTCTCTTGAGAGTAAGGATGATCCCCAGGAAAAGAATTTCACTCACCCAAAACATGATATAGTGTTGTTCATTATAAATGGCAATATCTTTCTTCCTAGTTGGAGTCCAAATTATGGTGAGGTGACTACTTTTCCTCCTTTTGTATTTCCTTTGCAACCCCAAATACTCATTTCAAATGCAGTAGAACCTGTGGCTCACATGTTTTCAGTCAGATGAAGCTTTGATCCTAATAACAGCTTCATTTGAACATTAAGGCATACCCACCCTCCCCACCCTTAATCTTTTGAGAAGAAACTGAGTTTTAAATAAATTTTGTGAGAGGTTTTTTTTTCCATTACCGGGCTAAAGATCAGAAGAAGATTCAGATGTTCTTAATTACATGTATATGTAGCACATAATGTTTGACCCTTAAAACATCTATTAACACTCTTTCCTCTGAACCTTTATTCTCTAAAGAACAAAAGTTTATAACAGTTTTAAATTTGCAGACTTTTATTTTTTTAATAATAAAAAAGCAAATGAAAGCTGTATGTGTAAAGGTAAGAAGTAGTAAAGAAAAAAAGTGTTGAAAGTAGATCTGATGTCCGACCCATTTGTGAAAAGCCAGTTCGGGCATTCCTTTCTCATCTCGTAATTTTTCACACCTAAGATGTTTGATTGAGTTCCTGGCAGGGGGTCTTTTTGCAATATTTTAGAGCAGGCACCCCCAAACTTCGGCCCTCCAGATGTTTTGGACTACAGTTCCCATCATCCCTGACCACTGGTCCTCTTAGCTAGGGATCATGGGAGTTGTAGGCCAAAACATCTGGAGGGCCGCAGTTTGGGGATGCCTGTTTTAGAGAATCCAATTGTACATTCTGTGTTCCATGTACTATTGGAATATAAGAATAGCTCACATGCCGGTAATAGTTTAGATATTTAATATGGTTTTTACCACTACTGATATAATCAACTCAATGAATGAACAATTAACTTTTAATTTACTGTCATAACTAAAATATACAATGTTTGTATTGCCTATTATTTCAAAAAGCGATAGGAACTTATGTGGCCCAATATCCTTTATATACACTTTGATATATTGACTGTGCTTATGTTGGGGTGGGGGAATAAAGTATATTTGAGCCTGAGTTCTGAAATCTGGTACCATTACTGCTTCTTGCATTATGGCAATCTTTGGACTAGAGCACTGTTGTTTCCTCTGAGCAATCCCTGATAAACTGTAAATTTAGTGGGTTCAGCTTTGACATGACTATCTCAGCATTTCCCTCTGCAAGTATCCTGACCACATATAGTTCTTTACATGCTCTCTGAGTTGCACAGAGAATATTTCCTGCTAATGTACCTGCATTTTGTGTTTGTGAAGTAAACACTTCCCTAAGGGACAGCTCCAGAGGGTGGCAAGAGTGGGCATTTGCCTGGACCCCAAGACCAGCAGAGGGCCCACCCCCCAAACAGTGCTACTATTTCCACAGAGTAACCGGGATCATCAAGAGCAGCAGAACCCAATTCTCAGTTTGTGTGTTCTACCTCTTCTAAGTGCATGTAAGAGGGGGCCCTGAACCCTGAAGCCAATACAGCTTTCACTACAGTGGAGGCTGCATTAGGCTGCTTTATGTGAATGGCTCAGACAGGAGTCCTGCTTGCCAACTATAAGGTTTTTTTTGTGCTTAACTGAAAATTCTTTTAAAGAAACCGTTATTTAAGATAGGAAACTGCCTTGTAGAGTATTCACATTAATTTTAGTCTAGAAATAGCTGCTAAAGAACAAAGTACATCGGAGAACAATATCATTTTATTCAGAAAGTCTCTGTATAGGAACAACATATTGCCCATTCTTTCCAAGGCTATTATGTATGATAAGCATTGGAAATTTTGCTTATCTTGTTGGAAGCTTCTTTCCTACCAGAACTGTTTAACATGCATGTCTGCACATAAACAAAGAAGCTGAGAACACTGTTTGCATAGATTAATAGCCCAGAATTCCCTAGGAGGAAGAAATCATACTCCTATTTCAACAGAGATCATTTTAGTATATAAAGCTACTGTTGTGGTGCCTTCAGAGTCTAAGAGTGTTAACAGCCAAAAATAGCATCTGAAAACCTGAACCAGCCAAGGTCATGAGGTGGTTGTACTGTAAGTTTGTGTTCCTTTCTCCTCTGCGCATATCTCATATGGTTGTCATTTTCAAGTATCTCCTATGTTGTCCACAATTTCTTTCTTTGGACTCCTGATAGATGGTTTTGGCATTAACACATTTCAATGGAACTACTTCGAATTTCACAAAAGAAACTTAAATAGGCAGAAAGCACTGCCTAATAAGCTTGTGGAAGCAATCCAAGAGGCTCACGTGGATTCGGATTCTCTTATTTTGCAAGAAATTATATTGCCTAGGACTTTTGAGATCATACATTTATGATACAAGCAGATTGTTTTCAGCATAAACGTTTTAAAATGATTTAATGTGACTAACCTGCAGAGAGAGAGGAATTACTTTTGCTCCTTTTAGTGATGCATGAGGATTAAAAAGCATTCTTGCAAAGATAAATTATGCCACACCTCTGGCTGGTTGACTGCTACATATTGATAAGCCATATTGCTGTGAGCTCTTTCCCCTCCAGTAAGTGTGGCTTGGAGAAATGGGAAATGCAGTTTTTCACATCTGAGTGGCTTTATGCTTCAAGATGTTGGGTATTTAAATGTTCAGAAGGAAATTCTGTTTTGCAGGGAAGGTGGGAGTCATACCAGAATAAGACATACATATTTGAAATATTCTGGGTTTTGCACAGTTTAAAATATTAGCAAATAGTTATGAAATCCTAACATCAGATTATTTGTACTGAATCTAGTAGTCAACTTAATTGGATCACCCAGTTTCTAGTACTCTATTCGCTGCTTATGAATACAGACTTTTGTAAGCAGATCTTCTACCGGTCCTCCCCACCCCCGCTCTGGATTTTAAAGTGTAAATCTCAGAAATACTGCCATACAAATAAATTAGTTGTAGCACGTCAAAGTGCAAGTAGATAAATACCGTAGGTACCGCTACAGCGGGAAGATAAACGGCGTTTCCATGTGCTGCTCTGGTTTGCCAGAAGCGGCTTTGTCATGCTGACCACATGACCTGGAAGCTATACGCCGGCTCCCTCGGCCAATAACTCAAGATGAGCGCTGCAACCCCAGAGTCGGTCTTGACTGGACCCTTTACCTTTTATAAGCATAGGCTGTGGCCTCAACTCTACATCTTGTTCAAGCCCTTATAATATCAATAAGTCATGATCAACACTCATAAAGTGCCTAGCATTTTCTAAGCATTGTATAGATATTCAAAGATAAAACAGTCCCTGCCCGCAGGCTCACATGTTTGCAGAGAGATCTTTTTTGGCCATGAACATCCTGATCTGGGCCATTTTGTTCCTGCCTGCTTAGCAGGTGAGAGAAACAAACCACAATCTCTCCATGTTATTACTGAACCAGATACTGTATCATGAACCACCATCAGTAGGCCAAAAACAAACCTTAACTATTATTTACCATGACATGCGAAGAGGGCCGAAGGAGCCTGGGAACAACTGTTCCTTTTTCTTGCCAGTGTACGTGGTTCTCGCTCTTGCACAACCTCCCAGTATCTGAAGTGTGCCTCATTGCTTCATAATAAACTGTGTAACACATCACTGTCAGTTACTGTGTTGTCTCAACAGTCTTCTCCTTTAGCAATTTGATAGTGACTCTCTCTCTCTCTCTCTCTCACACACACACACACACACAATACGACTAAAAATCCTGGCTCAAACTTTGCCTAGGAACCTTACTGTTATGATCCTGAATTGAGGGGCTTGAGTAGTAAGCCATGGTCCAAGCCTTGGTGATGTATGCCTGGCATTAATAGATGACACTCTGCTACATTGTTGTTGTTGTGTAGTCGTTTAGTCGTGTCCGACTCATGGACCATAGCACTCGGCTACATATCATCCATTAAAACTGGTAGAATAAATTTGAGATACACCATTGAGCAACTATTTCCCTTTTGAGACCACAGAACTTACTCAAGAATCAAAGAAGTGTGCATGCACACGAAAGCTCATACCAAAATAAAAACTTAGTTGGTCTTTAAGGTGCTACTGAAGGAATTTTTTTTATTTTACTTCAAGAATCAAAGTAACTTCTCTAGAAACATATATATATATATATATATATATATATATATATATATATATATATATATATAGTATAACCTTTCTGATAGAATGTGTTTGGAAAAGAGCAGTATTATTCATTTGGAAACGTGCCAAAAAAAGCCACCCAACACCCTAGCAGCAACTTTCAGAGAGCAGAGGTCTTTCCTGCATGCATTAGGAACATAGGAACATTTATGTGAGGTTATCCCATTGCTGATTAGGTAAATCAAAAAAAGTTCCCGGAACTTAACATTTCCAGGGAGAGAGTTTCTGTTAATGACTCTTAAACTTGACTGAGCATGAAATTAAAAAAAGATTCTTAAGTCACTCCCTCTGGTGTTTAGATGCATGCCAGCCGGCACAGAAAACACCTACACTACTTTGGGGTGTGAGAAGACAATGGAGCCATGAGATTTTTATATAAACAACTTTGTATTTATGGTGAACTCAGAAAATGCTAAAGTGGTCTGTTGATAGACTTGCGCTTGATGGTTGATCAAATCCCATGTCAGCCACCAGGACCACTGGCACTGGCATTTGAAGGATGCACATGATTCCATAAGCTACTAATGTTCCTACGTACCAAACAGATTTGTTCCTATGTAACAAGAAGGTACACCAATGGAGAAAGGGCAAGAAGAGGGAAAGTGTCCCTCGATAAACATGGGGCATGTGATTTGATAGATTCTATGAGAACAGAATCATCAAGACCTACAGAGGAAACGGGAGTTGAGGAAGGAGTGTTCAACTGTATCAAAAGCAGGCAGAGAGGCCAAGGAGGATAGAGACTTTTTTGAATACAGACTTTTTGGATTTAGCAGGATAGTTTTGGTGAGGGCAGTTTTAGTGGAGTGCTGAGGGTAGAAGGAGGGGGACCAAAATCAGGCTTGAAGGAGAGAAAGCAGTATGCTCAGTGGGTTTGGGGAGAAGGGAAATTGCACAATAATTGGAGAGAGCAGATGGGTCAAGAGGTGATTTATTTTAAAATAAGGGAAGCTGTGTTTCTTTTAATTTACATATATACTCCTTCCAATCTGTAATGTCAGTCTTGGTGTACATGCCTGGTCCATACTCGCTGGCTAAGGTTTCCTGTCCTTGTTGACATAGAGTAAGGTCTCATGCAAACCTGCACTATAATTATTAGATTTTGTAGGTTGCAGGTGCATCAGAAAGCGGGTAATGAGTGAGACCGAATAAGAGTGTGCAAATGCATATTATTACTGGCACACATCAGGTCAGAATTATTCAGCAAATACCCTGAAATGCATTTGATCATACACTGGAAGTGTTAATAATTTATATTATACCTTATTAGTAAAACATTTTGTTTCTGCTGCTGTCACAGCCAAAACAAGTTGAAAGGCTACTTCCAGAACAGTTAATATGTTTGCCTTGTTGGTGGTAATTTTTACACCTGACTTTGGGGGTTTCATAAAATATAATCTATTACTGAGGTTTGATTAACAGTTCCATTTCCCCCAGTATATGTTCTTTCCTTCTCCTTTTTCTTGTTCTATTTGAACAAAGTGCCCATTAAAGTGAACTGGGATGGCTGCTCTGTTTTCACTTACTTCTTTCATGCAAAAATGTACATATTTCATGCTGAATTGTCAAAAAAGGAAAGGATTAATTATTAAAATTCTGTCATTATGGGCGGGGGAGAGCCTTGCGGCATTTCAGGGATTTCATGTAAATCTATGGTGTTTGGGGCTGGGGGAGGAATCCCCATTAGTAATGAGGCTTCTCAAGACACAGTTAATTTCAAGCTGCATATGTTGGATTTCACATGACTTCAAGACATGACACTGAACTCATTCTCTGAGTGGTTTTAAATATTTGCTAAATATTAGGACTGACAGTATTAGGTATTTACTATGTGATTCATGTAGTAGAGGCCACTATCCAAAAAACAAATAGTTTCATGCTTTGCTTTAATTCTCTTAGATCCAATGACTGATATAAAAACAATCAAAATAGTTTTTATGCTACGGATATGTACTGCCATTGGACATCTAATTTTTAAGGATGGTACATTGCAAGCTCATTAATATGCCTTGGGCATTTATTACTAACAACAGTTGAAAATTCATGATGATTGATGCAAAAAATATATACAATGGTATCCTATTCTTTATATTGCTGTTTCTTCCTATATTGTTGCATATTTGATTATTTTTGCATGTTCCTACATTTTATTTAGCCTGTTTGTGTTTGTAAATTTTTGTTTCCAGTATTCTACAAAAACCATTTTTACTATTATTATCATATATCAATTCCTATAGGTAAGAAGAAGCAACAGTGAATCCAATGTTCAGTACATCCCTATATCTTTTCCATTATAATATTCATCTTTTTTCCATACAGTGCTTGTTCTATCACATATGATAAATATCACCTTTCACAGTTTGGAATTTCAGAACATTTTTGTCCTGCTTATCAGGAAAGCAGCAATAAACTCTCCAATAAGCAACTTGCAGTAATTTTCCTCAAGCGTCCATATTTAGGAGAAAGGTTTTGCTGTTATTGAAAAATGTTCCCATATTTGCATAGATACCTTATCTTTGATGCCCAGAGTACAATTCACTGTGTTTCTTATACCTTTTTCAAATTTATATTTTTATTTCTGCAAGATTTTATGGATTCTTCCTTCTCCCATCTTATTAAAACTCTTAATGGGATATTTGATCTCAAAAAATAATTTAGATGGATCTAATTTGGCAAAAACTCAAACTAAGCAGAGAACCTTTTACCCAAAGTTGATTTTTAAAGAAAACTTAAATTGTATTGTCATCATTTAATCTGAATACACAATTATCCCTTCATGTCCCATGTTTTCCCACATAAATTCTAATTAATCATCAACTACAGAAGCTAATGGGGATTTGGGGCAGGACTTGTTCTTATTTAATATTTATCCCAGATCTATAGAAGATTAAAGTGCCTTTTTCTTTGTACCCCGGGAGCATAAACTACTGTTAACCAATAATAAAGCTTGTGGATAATGTCTTAATAAAGCTTTTTCAAACAGACATATCGATAAATTTTGATTTTTAATCTAAATCAATGATGCCTTGGACATTTCCCCAGCAAGTAAACCATATCATAAAAACCTCTGTCAAGAGAGTTTTGGATGTTGTTAGCTTACCAAATTAAAGACTAAAATGGAGCATTCTTCACACTGTAACTCATGGCCTTGCTTGAAACTCAGAAAGAAAGATTGGCCCTGCAGCAAACCATATTCACTCATTAGGCTTTCTTCGGTCATGCTGATACTCCTATTCTAGTTTAGGTAACAATGATCAAATTAGGCATTTGTCTAAGCACAATTTATAAATGTAAAAAATTATCACTTAGAAAGTAAAACATTTTCACTGAATATAGGGTATACTGTAAATTGATAATGGGATAAAGAAAACTAATAGGCATCCAAGGAAATAATTAGATTTCTCAGTGCAAGCTTTTCTTCCAAGTTTAATCAGCCAAATTAGTGAAATGTTTAATAATTGGTACTTTGTGGTTTCCAGTTTATTTCTCCATATAAAGGTTAATTAGCTTTGACTCCAGGAATGAATAGCTGTAGCCAGTTATTAATTTTTCAGATTCATTAGGCAATTGATTTTAATTACTCTGTCGCTACATGGAAATAGCCATCTATTCATGTAATATTTTATGATGGAAGTCTAGTACTACCTTCCGAATGGTGGATACAGTTTAGTATTCTTTTATTCCCATGGCTTTAACACCTTTCTGCATAATAACCTCACATTCCACAAGTTACTAACTAACACCTGTAGTTCATTCATGCACCACAAGTCATTGCTACCTTAGATGTCTAAAAAGGAATCTGTGGGCCAGGGAAATTTCCTCATGCTGAATAGGCTTCCTCGTGAGAAAAGGGAAAACTTGACAGCTGTGGGTGGGGGTGCTGGAAGGCTGGCACCCAGGGATGGAGAGGGGCCCTCTCCTTATGAGCCTAGATGTCAGAGAGGGAGAAGCAGAGCTGCTGGCATGCCCCTCTGGTGGAGCACAGAGCCTCATCAGGGAGGGAGGAGGACTACAACCAGCCAGAGGAGGGTCTGAAGGAGGAAGAGGTGGTGGCAGAGCTGGAAGCAGAGAGGCAGGTCACTGTTTTATCACCGAGAATGATCAAAGGCTAGCTCTGAACTGAAGATCCAGAAGGAGTCTCCTGGAAAGGTCTAGATGAGATATTGGAAGCAGGTTCATGCACTTGTAGCATAAGATGATCATTCCAAAGACAAGGTTGATCACAGGCCAGGAATCCATCTGAAGGACTGCTAAATAATGTAGGGCAGTGATGGGGAGGACAATTATATAGGCAAGGTAGGAAAACAAGAGGACCAGCAGACACCAATGTACACAGAGAAGGGAGGCTGATGAGCAAGGAGACAAAGACAGAGACCTGACTGATAAGTATTTATAGTCACACCACGTCAATCAGAACCCAAGGACTGCTGGAGTAAGTCAGATTTACTGTTAATACATCAATAGAAGAACAACAAGAGTGTATACCTGATGTTTCCATCAGGTTTGTATCCCTAGCAGCAAAAGCGGTTGTAAGCACATCTGAATAATTCCTCCCAAATGATATCTATAATAGGAAACGGTGAAATAGTGCATATTTCAGGTGCTGGGAAGCTATGGTTGGCCATAATCTTCCAGAGTGTGTGCAGTGAAATAGATGCACAGGCCAATCACACATGCTTTTTTTTTTCCTGTGTGGAAAAGTAGCTCTGAGTATGATCAATACGATGGATGTTTTAGTGCAGGCACCTCCTGAGAGAGATGGGGAAAGAACTGCAGAGGATGTTAGAAGACTGCTGAGCTGGCATACTGTGGGACAGAAACAATTATCAGACTTAGTGTTGCTGTACAATGGGAAAGACAACAGTGCTGCTGGTCCACTTTATCGCTGACTGCAGATTTGCCTTTTAAGGAAACAGAAATACTAAAGGGAAAATACAGATCTCAAATGAATTGGCATGAGTTATATTGTAAAATAGGATTTTAGTCTACAGTGATGTTAACAGCTTTATTGCTTTGGCAGTTAATTTCATTGAAAAGGCCAATTCCATGTTGCAACAGCCTCAGCTCTTTGTTTTATACAATTGTATAATATTATTTAATTTATTCTAGGCTACAAGAGAGATTGGCTTGTTGAGAGTAGAAGGGAATTTTCCTTTGTACTTGATACGTGCCAAATGTTCTTTGCATCTTTCTCAATTTAATTTCTGCATTTCTCCACAGGAGTTCAGACATGCACTGGAGAACAGCTCAGAATCAAAAGCCTGTCCATCTGCTGAGAGGCATAAAGGACCATTGAGCTACAGGATGGCAATGCAGTTGCCTTGGCAACAAGGGGGAGGTGTACTGAAGGCGCTGTCACTAAGTGTGACTCTTCTGGCAGTCCTTATTGCCTTTTACTATCGAGGTGTTTAAGTGGAAATCTGAACTGAATGATGACATTGTCAGGAAATATAACAAGCTGGTTGGAAAGTCAGAGTTAAAAGTTGGACAATTTATACGCCAAGGCCTTACCTTGTAATCATAATCTAGATAAGACTCTCCTACATTGGTACAAGTTATTTAGTTATTTTTCCAAGATCAAGTTAATAGGCTTTTCCACACTTTTCCATTTTAAAAGAAAGTGTGTGTCTGCATATACCATGTTCATATTTGCCAGACATAGGTGTATGTTTTAGAAAATTAAGTTATTGAAGTATTTTTCTTAAGTCAAACAATTGATAATGTGCTTATGTGAAGCCTTATTAAACTATCTCTCTTAATGTACCTAGAAACATGTCATCTTTTGTGCTTTAATGAAATGTTCAGTTCAGAAATTCAGACTATAAAAGTTGTAACTATTGATTTGTATTGTTATATATTTTCTTCATGTTCATAAGAATGTGTGTAGTTCACACTCCAAATGCAAACAACAAAACTAAAATACAGTAAATTGTTTTAGAATCAATTCTCTCAAATACGTAGAGGTCCAGAGGAGATAAGGCAATAGTGAAAGTGGTGAATGTTTTGCTATTCCCTCATTTGGTGTCTTTCATCCCTGGCTAATGCATCATCTGTCCATATGTGCTACCTAAAGCAAGAACATGTGCAGATCACAATTTTGCAGTTCCCCAAATAATGATGCATTCTTGAGGTTGGGTAAAGCAGAATGTTTTCTTGGTTGCTTTTTTCACCCATCAGAATGCCTCCTGCCAATTTGCAACAAATGTGTATATCTACTTTATCCATTACAGTGTATGGTTGATCTTCATGAGTACCTCCACCCCAGATTCTCACTACCTAAGGACGCTCCCACCACAGATGACTAAAAGTGCTAGATGGATAGCAACCAGCCCTGCAGTCTGGGGTCACGTCACTTTCACTTGGGTATAATACCATCTGTGGATTGTTTTTGATATATCCCCTCTGATATACAGTAGATAGAAGCAGATCATAGCCGCTCTACTTTCCAGATGCTATCCCACTGACTAGGTGGAATTTCTACCATATATCTTCCAAACCACACTAAGGGCAATCAGCCTCCCATGGTATGCTAGTGCAGCATACAATACATCTTTGAAACCATGCCTAAAACCAAGTCCTCAAAAGATGCAAGACCCTGAGTAACCTGCTCTTGAATTTCTCTGCTGGAAATAAAATTACTGGTCTGATGGATATTAGGCCCATTAACTTGAACATTGGATAAATCTGTCTCTTCATTGTTCTTCCATGAGTGGATGGGTGTAGAAATTTATCTGTTTTTATTTATTACTGCTTATATTATTTTTGAGAAGGGGGATCTCTAAGTAGTTTACAGCCTATCTTAAAAGATCAAATACAAAAAATTCTAGAGAAATTCCACATTATATAAAACACCACAATCAACTAGGAATAAAACATTACCCCAAACAGCCACATTTTTAAATAGTGTAATTAGCAACTAAGCAAAATAAAAATAATCACTCTAACCTACCATATGCCAAATCAATCATGCAATTAAATGAGCAAATTAAATTCCCAGCCCCTTAAACAAAAAGAAACACAGCCTAATCTAACCACAGCTAAAATGCATCCCACTCAAACACACCCTTAAATAATCAACAGACTCAAAACAAACACCTAAACTCTATAAACTGAAATACCCAAACTTCACTCCTCTTGCACACCCTTCAGTCAAACTATCCACACTCTGCAGCCAATCCCAGAGTTCAGTGTTCCATCCTTAAGCAACAATCGCCCACATAACTTTGCTATGAGACTCATGACAAAGCTAGCAAAATACCAACATACACAGCAAACAGCAACACACACACAACCATTCATACCAAGCACTCCCCATCTCCAGGCAGTCACTTTGGGGGTTACAGAAACTGTTGGGCAAAATACGCACCAACCGAGTGGCAACAGCGGCAGGGTCGACGAAATAACAAAGTCGTCTTCAGTATCTTTGCTTGCTTTTATTTACAATTATATACAACACACTCCTCTACTCCTTTCCTCTCATTTCACAATACATCACCACCACCACACCCATGAACCATTTGGGTAGCTTAAAAATTCAAAGTAGTCAATTACCCAATCACATTACAGTAAGCAAACTCTACCTTCAATTATTCAAATTAGCAAAAGCTCACAGGTGTGCTATCATTCAGAACAAGGTTACAAACACACATCTCTGTGTAGCACCATTGACCACATCAGTCTTAAAGGAAAAACCTAACAGAAACCACTGTCAACAATAACACTTGACCTAAAATAAAATAAAACCTATTGCCATGCATATTACCATGAGATACCTGAAACATGTAAACACTTGTGTGTGTGTGTGTGTGTGTGTGTGTGTGTGTGTGTGTATATATATATATATATATATATATATATATATATATATATAACAACACATATAACAACACAAAAATGTGCAACATAAGAAACAAAACAATAACCCCGCTTTCTCTTCTACCTGACTTCTAATCAAGTTCCGTCATCCTGATTTGACCTCCTGACAGAGTAAGCCACCCAGCCCCCAGTAATTCTCATAGTTCCATTTATGACTTGAGGCGAGAACACTCCAGCAGATATTTGCAATGAGAACCCTGATTTGCACACGGCATACCTTTGCACACATCACCTGAGGTTGGAAACTTAAATCCTATGGATATGGGCACTTTGATTCCCCCTACCCCACACTCTACACCAGGGTTTCCCAAACTTGGGTCTCCAGCAGTTTTGGGACTACAATTCCCATCATCCCTGACTATTGGTCCTGCTCGCTAGGGATTATGGGAGTTGTAGTCCAAAAACAGCTGGAGACCCAAGTTTGGGAAGCCCTGGTCTTCTTTCCTTTGGTTCCTTCCCTAGGTGATTGACCCGTTTAGGAGATCTCTTTCTTAAGCCTCAGTGTTCCGTTTTGGTGGCAACTATCCTAGCTCAGATGGCTCCAACCTTTGGTCAGCTTAGCTGCCCTTCATACCCTCCTGCCCCCTTCCTTCCTCCCTTCCCTTCTCTGTTATTTTTATCATCTGTTTTAGTCAGGATCATCAGGCAATGCACAGCCTTTTGCTCCTACTTCACCTGTAGGACTACACTGGCCTTCATTTCTCTACCACAGAACGCCCAGGCAACCCCATGGGCTTGGCACCCAAGACAATTTACGAGCATCTCCCTTGGACGAACTGTGTCCCCTTGGAACTTTGCCTGAGTAATCAGCCTTCTGTTTCTGTGAAAAGCAATGCATCCTTTCCTGTAATAAATTGTATATTCTTTTACTCTAAGCCTTGGTCTTTTGTCTGATGATTCCGCCTGATATAACTATAATGTATGTTTAATTTGCCCTGTGGTGACCCTGACCTAAAGATCTAGTGCAATTTCCTCCAGTACATGGGTCTTTCTTGCATTGAAGGGGGCTGGACTAGATGACCCTTGGGTCCCTGCCAACTCTACGATTCTGTGATTCTTCAACACAGGCAGGCAAGGTCCCCCAATAGCAACCTGGCCCAGGAGAAAGTAGCCAAGACAGGCATTGGGGTAAACTCCATGATGCCGTGGCCAAAAGATTAGAAAAGGGAGGCTGGTCTAGTACAGGCACCCCCAAACTTTGGCCCTCCAGATGTTTTGGACTACAATTCCCATCTTCCCCGACCACTGGTCCTGTTAGCTAGGGATCATGGGAGTTGTAGGCCAAAACATCTGGAGGGCCGCAGTTTGGGGATGCCTGGTCTAGTACTTGGGGACTCACTGCTCACTTTACCCAGTGATCTGTGCCTATCTATAAATTTGAACCCGAACTACCTGCCATGTCTAGGAAGCATGCAAATATCTTTCACAAGCTGACTACAAACAATCACCCCTTGGTAGGAAAAAAAATAACACAATACTTAGAGTGTGTGTATGTGTGTGAGAGAGAAAATAGTACCTTCTGAGATCTCAGCCACCTCTGTCACATTCCTGCCTGCAGATTTCTGAACATCTGACAGTTCCTGTTAATTTAGTCTCACTCCCCAGTTCAGCTCCCCATATGGAAAGCTGGAGTGATTTTTGAGTAACAGCAAGTAATATCTAAAGTGGCAGCAACTGGCAACTCTGATACTGAGCTTGGTTGCAGCCATTACCCAGAATCCCTCTGTTCTTTTTGAGAAGCAATTACAATTTCACAGGTTGGAATTAAAATTCCCTGCAGTATGCAATAGAGTAACAAACTGTCAAAGTGATTTCAAGCTGCTAATCTCTCACCGTGGAATGAGTGAAAATAGAATTCCTCGTACCCTGTGTACAGGGCTGACAACTTAAAAAGATTTCCAGTGCCTCTGAATACATGTGGGAGAACAGCATGGTCTGCCCACACACAGAATGTTTCCTAATATGTGATGTCTATAAAAACCAGCTAATAGCCTGCATGTTTGTTTGTTTGTTTGTTTGTTAAAAAAAAAACCTTGTCATATTGTATGTACATTCAAGGTGTCACAAAGACCAACTCGCTACTTACGCTGGCAAATGCAGTATTCTATGGTACAATCACAGTGTGGTACTTTCTGCCCATCTCTCTTACCCTGGTGCTACTCAGTAATAGTTTTCCATTCAGTTACTGTGGATTAACATTCTTTAAAGTGGCAGATACCCACAGCTGACTCTAGCCCAGACTGCTGAACTACAGGCCCTGAAGCATCACAAACAGAGCTTAACAAAACAAGATGTGAGGTTATAGGTACTGTTACTGCCAGGGTTTTTTGTTGCCCCTATTGTTGCTGTATCCTGGTCTCACAATTTTAGCATGGCTATACTCACAGCAAACATCTCTGTAGAAAACAAATTTGTGGTGTTGGGAAGCTTGTGTGCAGAAATGTGAGGTGTCAAAGGATAGGCGGGAACCTGTGGCATTCCAGGTGTGGCCACACTACAACTCCCATCATCCCTTGCATCAGCCAAACATAGGCAGGGAAGATGGGAGCTCAAGTTCCTATAATGTATGGACAGATTGCCCGCTCCTCCAATAAATGGACCAGGGACAACAACCCTAAATGTTATCATTATTACATCACTATCCATGTAAACGGAGATTTACAAAGACTGAGAAGATGGGTCCTCAATGGCTGGCTAAGGAAAATGGCAGATGCAAGGAGCAGAAATAAAAAAAGCTTAAAAGAAAACAATGGGTGGTTTTCTGTGCATTTAGACATAGTTACAGTAGGATATGGGCACTAGAGGGGTAGCATAAAGGCTCTGCAAAAAAAAGTGACTGGCACCAGGTCCCAGTCATCCAAAAGCACATTCTTCCCTGGGCCATGCTTTCTGAAGGGGGAAGAAAATGGCCTAATTGCCAGTTAGATTTGTAAAGTCTTTTTTTGTTATGTTTGCCTTGACTGGGGGAACTGCCTCATAATTGCTGCTACTTCATTAGTATTCACAAGGCCGGGCACCAGCAGTTAAAATGTATCCATTAGCTTTTCAGCTAGCACAAACTCCACAGGCCTTAGGTGAACCTCCCTGGTCTCTGAAATGAACTGTAGCAAGAGCAAAAGGGAATTCCTGCAAGGCTGGCTTTCTTGAGCTATTTGGGAGGAATATATAAGCAAAGGCTACTCCTCTCAACAGCTTCAAGCATTTGTGCAGGTTGCCTTCTCCCCACCCACCCCTTAACTGCATAGCCCAGGCTGTGACAGCTAATAAGAGGGTGGCATAGAAAAGATGACAGTGGCACTACAGGTGTGAACTGGTGCTTAGTGAGCACCAAATTTAGAGCTCAATAGCTGGCTGGTTTTGTTCAGAAGAGTTTGGGGTTGAAGGAGATATGATGGATACATGCATACTAGTTTCTTGTTGATGGAAGCCAATATGGGCTTCTGATGCAATCCTAATTACCTGCCCCAAGCACTGAGGTATGCTTAGGCAGTTTCCAAGCTTCTGCCGTCCTTCTCAGAGATTCTTTTAGCAAACCGCTCAAGCTTGGAGCTTTTGCCACAACTTCCAGAGATTTCCTGACTTTGGCTGTGTAAGGGTTCCCTGCTGGGCTGACATGGATCAGAACCTGAAGCAATGTCTTTAGACAGCAGGATTCTGACCACTGTGTGTACAGCCTTCAATGTATTCTAGGCTTGTGCTTCCCAGAAAGGCTGTTCAAAGGTCTCCTTCCCCTCTGCTATCTGTGAGATCTCAAACAGTGCGAGAATGTGAGTTCCGAGAACTACACAACCTCTTCCACTTAGAAACTACAAAAGGCAGGTGGTAGTAAGCAGAGTGGAATGAATAATGTCAGAGCAACACCTATATGTATGTTAAGCATCATATAAATGTGATGGGCAATACACACAGGAAGAGGAAGAAATAGGGCAGAGGCTTGAGAACGTCTGCAGCCACTGCTACTATCTGATAATGTTATGCTGTGAGGCATCCATTGCAGCCAAAGAGCTGCCTCGTTCACTCAAATCACTGGCAAAACAGCCTGCACACTTGAGCACGCACCCTTCTGCTGCATACACACTTGCTAATCTGGCATGTAAGTGCAAGGGATATACACTTTAAACCATGACAGTGTACCCAAGCATGACATTGAAAATTGTGTTGCATTCAAAATATAAGAAGCAGGCTCGTGTATCTTCTATGCACAAGATATGCTTTATAGATAAATAAGGTTACTGCATCCTTAAAACAATATCAAACCCCAAAGCATTAGATCGGTTTCAGACAGAAGAAATAGGGACAATGCTACTGCAAATCTATGAGACCACTGTCCAAATAAAAGATAGGTGAACTTCATATTGTTTGCTTCACATTACATTTATGGACTGTAGCTTTTGAATCATCTAGTTTTGTATGGAAAGTTGTGGCTCTATTTTTTCTGAGAGCGTGTGAATGTTTCAAATACATATCTAACAGATTGGCTAACAGATTGAGGTTGAATCCTGACAAGACAGAAGTTTGTGGGGGACAGGAGGCGGGCAGGTGTGGGGGACTCCCTGGTACTGAATGGGGTAACTGTGCCCCTGAAGGACCAGGTGCGCAGCCTGGGAGTCATTTTGAACTCACAGTTGTCCATGGAGGCGCAGGTCAATTGTGTATTCAGGGCAGCTATTTATCAGCTCCATCTGGTACGCAGGCTGAGTCCCTACCTGCCCGCAGACTGTCTCGCCAGAGTGGTGCATGCTCTAGTTATCTCTCGCTTGGACTACTGCAATGCACTCTATGTGGGGCTGCCTTTGAAGGTGACCCGGAAACTACAAATAATCCAGAATGCGGCAGCTAGACTGGTGACTGGGAGCAGCCACCGAGACCACATAACACCGGTCTTGAAAGACCTACATTGGCTCCCAGTACGTTTCCGAGCACAACTCAAAGTATTGGTGCTGACCTTTAAAGCCCTAAACGGCCTCAGTCCAGTATACCTGAAGGAGCGTCTCCACCTCCATCGCTCTGCCCGGACACTGAGGTCCAGTGCCAAGGGCCTTCTGGAGGTTCCCTCGCTGCGAGAAGCGAAGTTATAGGGAACCAGGCAGAGGGCCTTCTCGGTAGTGGCACCCGCCCTGTGGAGCGCCCTCCCATCAGATGTCAAAGAGATAAATAACTACCAGACTTTTAGAGGACATCTGAAGGCAGTCCTGTTTAGGGAGGCTTTTTAATGTTTAATGGATTATTTTATTTTACTTTTCTGTTGGAAGCCGCCCAGAGTGGCTGGGGAAGCCCATTATTATTATTATTATTATTATTATTATTATTATTATTATTATTATTATTATTATTATTATCTCTACCTACACTTAACTGAGCAATTTATTTCTATAGCAAAGGGAATACACAAGCTTTCAAGTTTACACTACATATGTCATCACGCAGCCTAGAACAGTTCCCGATTCTCAGAACCTATTACAAACACAAATACTTTTAGTAATTTAAATTGGCCTCGCCACGAGAAATTTAGCACATAAAAAAAATGTAATCTAGCATGAGCGTTAGAGATTTTGTAAACATTACAGAAGTCAATGCTGAATCCATTGTTCTATGAATGTAAAAAAGGCTAGGTATTTTGATTCCTAGGCATATCTCTTAAAGGTCCTGGAAAAGAATCAAACCATCTGTGAGGAAGTGACTGTATTGAGACATCCATTTAGCCTATAAAAACATCTTGCATTGTTTACTTGGAAAGAATGGGCATTAGCACATAATCAGCTGTGAAGCTAATTTTAAAAAGGAAGCAGTTGTCCTGCTTATACCAGTTGTTGTTCATCACCACCACCAACGCTGCTGCTACGGTTCAAAGTTCTGCTTCCTTATAGGTGAAAACGTGGACATGCTCATAGCTGTCAAAGTAGAAATTGTTGAGAACTCCACACATTCCATTTCTCTAAGGCAAACCTGGTCCCTGGCTCTGATAAATTTATCTGCCTGTAGGCAGCAGAAGTGCTATCTCCCAAAGAATCAATACACCTGAGACCTCCCCTACAAACTTCTAAGAAATACTACTTTGGGACACCACGAGTGGGGGGGGGGGTGGCGGATGAGAGACATAAAAAAACAATTTGTTGCTCATGTTTCTCCAAAGTGCTTTTTCATGGATCTTGCCACTTGAATGTCTCAGTTGGAGACTGTTCTCATTCACCACAGACCTCTACACATTCAGTTCACTTCCCTGCAATTACGCGTACCTTTACAGCACAACAAATATGGCTTTTACTTAATCTTCTTGGAAAGCCAAACCACCAGGCTGCTTTTAAGAAATCCTCATGGGCCAAAAACAGTGCAGTGCTACAGTTTTAGAGTGTGTGTTGGCTTCTTAATGACATCTCGAAGAATTAGGGAAGTCCTCAAAATTTTCTCATGTCATTCTGTACTGGTCTCTGAAAGCTGTGGTTCTTGGACTGACCTAGTTTCACAGCGTTTCAAGTGCTTTCGTTCCCCTCTTATCGGTTTCATACTTCTGGATGCATTCTGCCGGCTACAAGATGGGCAGTGTACTTTCTCACCCTTGGTCCTTTACCCCTGAGAGGGTATCGCCACAATTCCAATCTCATTCTCTATTTTTGCAAACAGATTCCTGGCTCTTAGCAGTGTAAACAGAAGAGCTGAGTGTAGAGAGACATTTAAGGCCACGTTGTGTGACATTTTCACACTTGAATAGGGGTTTTTTAAAAGCCTTAAATTCCTACAGATTTTATTTATGTCCAATGTCCATAATTTAATTGCACAAGTGTCCAGTTCTTAATCCAAGGATAAGTATGATTGGAGCAGTGCTTTATCTGAGTTTTTGAATAGGTTTTAATCCATTTGAGCAACTGGAAAAGGGGTGTGCTTGTCCACCTTGCGAGCTTCATGAAAGTCAGAAATATATTCTGTGACACCTGACAGGTACTTGCACACAACAACAGCCCTTTGGACCCATGCCTCTGTGCGCACACACACAAAACTCCAAAACTTGGCTTTTATTCTTGTTTTGGATAGTAAAAAGGCTAACAAGATTGACAGAAACGTTTTGCCAGATTGTAAATTGGTCCCTCTATTTTGCAGACCACCTTGCTCTTTATGGACAGCTGTGGCAGAAGCTGTCAGAAAAAATAATTATGTACCTGATCTTCTTTGCAAGAATTCACTTCCCTTTCTGATGTTGGTGAGGTTACACATACATTCTGCATAATTTTTGCGCGCGTGTGCACACTGGCATCGAGTGCTTTACCAACCCAGCGAAGGCTACATGCAAACACTCTTGTCAGCATGTACAACCTCTGGTTTAATCTGAAGCTGCCATTGTGGAGTCGTCATGTAGGGAACTGAATAGGGTCAGAATAAATTTCTCCCTAACGGTACAGATGGACACTAGGAAACCAAGCAGGTGTGTTGGAGCTAATCAGACAGAGGCTCAGCAGGGTATCTAAAATCTCTGCTGGCACTTCATACCCCCTCGAGGAGTTCTTAATTAAATAGCTTTCTGTGTGTATCCTTTTGTTTTATCTGTTGCCAGTATTCTGTCCCTTCCTGTGGTGGGCAGCTCTTCCAAATAACCCATCAGTTTGCGGCAATAATCCCGAGGAGGAGGAGGAGGAGCAGGAGGAGGAGGAGGAGGAACTGCTTAATTATATAGGATAAGAGAGAAAGATGAGAGCATACTTTGGGCAGCTCAATAGTTAACAGAGTTTTCTGTTGCTGAGGAGCCAGAAAAGGTTCCTGGAATTCTGTTGCCATATCAGGTCACCATTAACTGGAAGTTTATGAGCAGTAAGTTCTGCTGAACTCCTGCAACTGAGAAATGGCTCTGAACAGCAGGAAGACAAACCTTAGGCAGGCAGATCTCTGCTTCAGCTTTCCAAGTAGAAGACAGCCAGGCAGACTTGCGGAACCCAGCTGCATAGGAAACAAACCCAAATCTGAGGGCAAATAGGAAGCTGACCACCTACCAAAAATATGGCTTGGTTAGTCTAGAGTCAAAGCTGCACCATACATTGAAAGCACATGGTCCACGCCACCCCAATAATACTGGGGGTTGTAGTTTGTTAAGAGTGCTGAGAATTGTAGCTCTGTGAGGAGAAACTACTATTCTCAGAATTATTTGTGGGGAAGAAAGCCGTGTGCTCTGAATGTAGGGTGTGAATGCAACCCTGGTTTTGCTTGATATTGCTTTTTCAGAGCCCAGCTAATAAAGAGCAGATGTGTGAGGAAGGAGATAGCAAGGAGACTTATACTGACTCAGACCATTGGTCCATCTAGTTCAGAATTGTCTACTCTGACTGGCAGCGGTTCTCCAGGGTTTCAGACCCAGCCCTACCTAGATACCTTCTCTCCCAGCGCTACCTGGCGATGTCAAGGACTGAACTAGGGATGTTCTGCATGCAAAGCAGATGTTCTACTACTAAGCTATGACCCTTCAAACTACTTTAATCTGTTATTATAGGGCAAGACAACTAGTGATGGAGATCTGTAGCAAAATATAATTCCCTCTCCCTCCACCACCACCCCTGCTGCTCCAAGGCCACTGATGCCCTAGCAGGATAAAGCTGGAATTCATCCAAGAATTGCTAAGGATAACAGGTTTCAAAAACACACTGCCCAGAAGCAGATAGATATCCTCATGAGCAAGATATCTAGAGAAAACCAATCCCAAACAGTAATTATTATTTACAGAGAAAATAATCATCGCAAGCTGCAGATGGAACTGGTGTTATTCTCATATTTGCATTGCAAAAGAGACACTCAAGCCCCCCCCGTGTCATTTTAACTGGTCTTACCCAGCTCTTGCAAAAATGAAACCCTCTCCTTCTTCACAACAATGCAACATGATATTGTAGGGAAGGTGGGAGGTGCAGGATAAAATGAGAAAGCACGGTAAAATAAAAATGAAGTATGGGGAGGTCTATCGGAGTTGGATTTTCAGACACCCAAATAAACTAATGTAACCCCTCCAAGTTTATATAGAACGGATAGTGTGTGTGTGTGTGTGTGTGTGTGTGTGTGTGTGTGTGTGTACAAATCCCATGAAGCCTCGCAGAAGCCATTGGTTTCAGCCTAGTCTCCCTAGGCGCACGCTCCGTTTCCTGGAAGTTACTTTTTTTCTTGCTGCATAGACCTGCTGGGATGCCAAAGCCTCATCAGAGACTGAATGCTTTGGACAGCTCAATACATATCCTTAGGAGGACCAAGATGCTACCTGGACTTTTATATTAGACATCCAGTAGGCTTTGCTACTCAAATAAGCAACTTTGAGAGGTCATAGATCAGGCATCCCCAAACCTCGGCCCTCCAGATGTTTTGGACTACAATTCCCATCTTCCCCGACCACTGGTCCTGTTAGCTAGGAATCATGGGAGTTGTAGGCCAAAACATCTGGAGGGCCGCAGTCTGGGGATGCCTGTCATAGATTGTTCCAGTGCAGAATAACTACTTGGACCATCCCACATGCTTCATGGTGATAATGGTCGCTTACCCTGCTCAGGGGAGGGTGGCAGTTGCACTCCATCATGGGCTCCCCCCAAAAATCCATGGGGGACAAAGCCATTGGGTCCTCGCCTGGCTAGCCGCGTTGGATGGCAGGATAGCCTGCTAAGTCTTAAAGGCTGGCTGCACACATAGGTGGAATCCTAGTCCACCTATGGCTTGCATCACCCCAACCCAAAGCAAATACAATTTCTGGGCACCCTGTTAGAGGTGGTTAGATCAGCGTTTCTCAACCGCTGTTCCGCGGTACACTAGTGTGCCGCCAGATGCTGGCTGGTGTGCCGGGACATGCTGGGGCGAAAAGGGCGATTTGCTGCCTTGTCACGTGCCGTCGGCCTTGGGCAGCCCCTCACCCCAAAAAAAGAGAGAGAAGAGGCCAGGCGCTGCAGGGCGCTGCAGGGCGCTGCAGGGCGCTCCGAGCGCTCGGCACTTTGGAGCGCTCCGCTCTGCAGCCGCCAGCCTTGGACCGCCCTCCCCCCCCAAAAAAAAAAAGAAGAAGAAGAGGCCAGGCGCTGCATGGCGCTCCGAGTGCTCTGCGCTTTGGAGCGCTCCGCTCTGCAGCCGCCGGCCTTGAGCAGCAAAAAAGAAAAGAAAAGAGGCCAGGCGCTGCAGGGCGCTCCGAGCGCTCGCCGTTTCGGAGCGCTCCGCTCTGCAGCCGCCGGTTCCAGGCACCGAGGCGGCAGGCCTCGGGCAGCCCCCCCCCAAAAGAAGAGGCCAGGCGCTGCAGGGCGCTCCGCGCGCTCCCTGCTGCTACAGCAGCAGCAACAGCAGCCGGTTCCAGGCCCCTCTGGCTGGTTGGGGCGCTCGGTGGTCTCGCTCTACAGGACATGGAGGTATGTCTTATGGAGGTGGTGTGCCTCGTGATTTTTTTCACGGAACAAGTGTGCCGTGGCCCAAAAAAGGTTGAGAAACACTGGGTTAGATGGAAGTCTCTGTCCAGAAGCCAAGTTGGGGGGGGGAGCCATGTCCTTTAAATGAGTGTTGAATATGTTTTAAATGTATGGTGCTGATCAGCTGCCTATCTCCAAGGAACTAGTTACAGGTAGGTAGCAGTGTTGGTCTGACGTAGTAAAAAAAAAAACCTTCCAGTAGCACCTTAGAGACCAACTAAGTTTGTCATAGGTATGAGCTTTCGTGTGCATGCACACTTCTTCAGATACACTGAAACAGTGTACTGAAACTCTGTTTCAGTGTATCTGAAGAAGTGTGCATGCACACGAAAGCTCATACCAATGACAAACTTAGTTGGTCTCTAAGGTGCTTAGTTGGTCTCTAAGGTGCTACTGGAAGGAATTTTTATTTCTTATCTCCAAGGAGCTCAGGACCACGAGATTATCCCATTTCCTAAAGAGTCCTCTAAGGGAGACTAGGCTGAAACCAACAGCTTCTGCGAGGCTTCATGGGATTTGTACAATTCTGTTCACTGCACTTTGGAAGCAAATCCTATTGGTTTCACTGGGGCTAAATGTATTCAATATACTGTAAATATTTAACATTAAGTTGCAAAACTTGGGCCCCTTGAACACTGTACTATTCCAGTTCTACAGCAAAGGTTATATTACATATGACAGGTGCATAGGACCAACCTTTGCCAGCCAGCAATATACACCACAGTATTGGGATTTTTGAACGTCATCCTGAAATTTCTCCAGCATATTAACCTTCACACTTATGAGCACAAAACTACTGATAAATTTAAATAACTTCTTGATTCCCCAAGTCATTAAAATAATCCGTAAAGTGGTTAAGCAGACTGTGAAAGTTCCAAAATATTCATTAGAGACTTTTGCAAGCCAGCACAACGGATGACCCACCAAGCTAAAAGCAGCTCACCAGGGGTTCAGTAACTCCCCTCCTTTCTCCCCTCCTTTATTTCCTGCCCCCTTCATAGACTGTAAAATAGACGTGTTGTCAAGTGCGTGGCAGAGCCTAATGCAGGAGCGGGACAGCTCAGAACGAGGAACCAAATGCAGCCCTCCAGCCTTTCTATCTGGGCCTCAAGACTCTCCCCGGGCCATGCCTCCTCACCAGCCCTGTTCTACTCTGTTCTCAAGAATTTCTGCATGGCTAGAATGTGTCCTTGAACTCTGATGGTGCCTCTTGCTTGCGTGCTTTGTAGGAGCCTCATGTTTTTTGCTTGGCTCGAATGTAGCCTGTCATACAATGGTAAGAGTCAAACACTCGTTGCTCCACCCACTTTTGCCTTTGGCCCTGCCCACTTCTGGCAGGCAGCGTAACACACACACACACACACACACACACACACACACATGCAAAGGTTGCTCATGAGACAGTGTGGCTTGTGTGCTGCAAACAACTCCCCACCTCTGCCATAATGCAGGCCCAGTGGGCTATGTTTAGTTTAGTGCAGGGGGTGGGGTGGTGGCCCTCCAGTCCTGCATATCTGGCCCTCAGAAGCAATGTCTGAGAAATCTTAAGTCTATTCACTACTGATCTAGAGCTTATCTGAGTCCCTCTTCCACCATATGCTTTAGAATACCTTTCTTTCTTTAAAATATTGTATTATTGTAAAAATGTTAAGGCCAATGTATGTGTCCTATTTGTTACAGGAGACCTCTTATTCCACCATTCCCTTGACATAATTATATTCTTGTGCTGTGACTAACATATATTGTAGGATGCTTTTTCTTTTTCCAAAGGCATCCAGATTGCAAGTGATGTGCCATGATTGGTTAAGTATAGATATTTTAATGAGCTCTAGCAATGGATTTCCATCACATACAGGAATGTAATGGTACCATATCTCTCTTCTCCTTCACGTTGCCCAATCCCATTAATCATAAATGTCAGCAGAGTCTCTAGATGACTTCCTGAATTTTGACGAAAAGCCTTCATCCCTGCCTTTTAAATTCCAAGGTCAAGGATAATGTAACATTCTGAATAATTATTGGCATTATTTTACTTTGACATTTCAGCCCTGCTTTCCATCGAACATTCAACACAAGGAATGAAGAAGAATGTCATATTTCAATTCACTGGAGGAATTGCCCCAATTAAACCTGATTGTAGGGATATCAGAAATGATGCATTAATTTGGCCATAATTTGCAAATACTTCATGAAGGGGAGTGAAGAACTTTCATTAAAGGCATTAAAAGGTTTATCGTGACAAGACCAAGCAATGTTTTAAATTCTAATTCTTCTCCCTAAGCTAAGAAAATAATGTGCTCTCTTCACTCATGGGAAATGGCCTACTTGACAGAGTATATGTTTGCCCAAGATGCTCTCTGCTTTAATTTCAGTTGAAAGGTCAGGGTTATAATTTTGTTGTGTCACTGAATATTAAGGATATCCTTTCAAGCCTTTGTCACATTGTTAATGTCTGCCGTTAAAGGTCCTCTGGGCTGCTTGAGATGGAGAGAGGGCCACTATAAAACATCATTTAAAAATTAAGAAGAATGGTACATGTGGATGCTAACAAAAAAAAAATCATTTCCATCAGTTTTTCGCTACTGTAGCTGATGCAGCTACAAAAGTCTGTGAATTAATTGGCCATTAAAAAATAGCATTGCTAGAGTTTTTGTTTTGGGACCAGTTACATCAAGGAGCTAAATTGTTTCGCCAGCACTCCAGTCAATAGAATAGAATAGAATAGAACAGAATAGAATAGAAATCTCATTAAATATTTATTATAAAACTGCTTTGCTCACTATTTGTAATGTATTGTCTTATACACAGTGATCCTGTTTTATTGCTCAATGCTTTGTTTAAGTTTGTTTGCTCACTTAGTATATTAATTGGTTCCTGCTGTCCATACCCTTTCTTGGTATTGTTGTATGAGATTCATAAGCAGCTTTTTTGAGCTGGGCTCACCTTTAGACATACCCAAAAATTTATGGCCTGTCTTCTGGCTCTGATCCTGTGCTCAGTGTACTCTAGACTCTGCCCTTCAGCCCAGATGGTTCCACCCCTAGGTGTCCTCTCAGTTCTCCTCCAACATCAAGAGATAATTCTAGCAGCAGCAGCAGCAGCAGCAGCAGCAGCAGCAGCAGCAGCAGCAGCAGCAGCAACTGAGGCAGCCTCATGTAACCACCCAGGTCAATCATTGGCCAGGATGGATGGCGGCTAACAGATTGAGATTGAATCCTGACAAGACAGAGGTACTGTTTGTGGGGGACAGGAGGCGGGCAGGTGTGGAAGACTCCCTGGTCCTGAATGGGGTAACTGTGCCCCTGAAGGACCAGGTGCACAGCCTGGGAGTCATTTTGGACTCACAGCTGTCCATGGAGGCACAGGTCAATTCTGTGTCCAGGGCAGCTGTTTATCAGCTCCATCTGGTACGCAGGCTGAGACCCTACCTGCCTGCAGACTGTCTCGCCAGAGTGGTGCATGCTCTAGTTATCTCTCGCTTGGACTACTGCAATGCGTTCTACGTGGGGCTACCTTTGAAGGTGACCCGGAAACTACAACTAACCCAGAATGCGGCAGCTAGACTGGTGACTGGGAGCGGCCGCCAAGACAACATAACACCGGTCCTGAAAGACCTACATTGGCTCCCAGTATGTTCCCGAGCACAATTCAAAGTGTTGGTGCTGACATTTGAAGCCCTAAACGGCCTCGGTCCAGTATACCTGAAGGAGCGTCTCCTCCCCCATCATTCTGCCCAGGCACTGAGGTCCAGCACCGAGGGCCTTCTGGCGGTTCCCTCACTACGAGAAGCCTAGTTACAGGGAGCTAGGCAGAGGGCCTTCTCGGTAGTGGCACCCACCCTGTGGAATGCCCTCCCACTAGAGGTCAAAGAGAACAACAACTACCAGACCTTTAGAAGGCATCTCAAGGCAGCCCTGTTCAGGGAAGCTTTTAATGTCTGATGGATTTCTGTATTTTAATATTTTGTTGGAAGCCACCCAGAGTGGCTGGGGGAACCCGGCCAGATGGGCGGGGTATAAATAAATTATTATTAAAATTATTATTATTATTATTATTATTATTATTATTATTATTATTATTATTACCACTGAGCAGCTGTTTTGGGGGAATAGGAGTGGTTCCCTCTCCTGAGCAGCTAACTGCTTCTGTTGCAATTTTATTTTCTGATCCTACCTACATGCATAGCTGCCAAGTTTTCCCTTTTCTCGCGAGGAAGCCTATTCAGCATAAGGGAACATCCCTTAAAAAAAGGGATAACTTGGCAGCTATGCCTACATGTGGGTGCAGCCCAAACACAACTTGGTTCCCCCAGGCATAGGCTCACCCCCTTCAGAAAAACTATCAGCGCAGCAGACAAAATCACAGCAAAGCCAAACAGTAGCATAACAATTTGGGGTGGGGTGGGGTAGGACTCAGCAGAGTGGGTAAAACTCTATTAAATCAGGCCATTCATATTCCATGCTGGAATGGCAGTACAATTAAAAATATCTTTCCCTGGTGCTGCAAAGTCAATGCAGTTGGCATCAAGTGCTGGATTGCTCAGCTCCAGTTGCTCTTGGATGAAACAAATTCTCTACATCCATTTCACTTTTGGAACAGAAATTGCTTTGATCATGCTGTAAGAATGACCTCTGCTGAGACAGCAGCTTTTGACACCATTGGCAGTGGTAACCTTCTGGATAGTTGTTGGGGATGGGTGTCCCAATCCTTATTTCTATTGCTGATTCCAGATGCACTCAGGGAGACTATCTGGAGTTGTGGACTGAAGGTATCACTGATATGTGGATGATCCCTTTATCTGCTTTTCATCAAATCCAGATAAAGCTGAGGGTCCAGCTGCAGGAATCCACAGGATGAAACTCCGTCTAGATAAGACTGAGATAACTGTTAATGTGCGGTTCTTCTGCCCAGCTGAGTGGTGTACAGCCTGTTCTGGAGGGGGATTGTACTACTCAGAAGGCACAGGCCTGTACTTTGGAGGCGTTCTTGGATCCTGCACTGTCACTGGAAGTACAAATGGCCTCAATATCTCACAGGGCTTTTTATCAGCTTATGGACATGGATGACACATCAGTCTATCTGGACTTAGCAACAGTTAATCATGCTCTGGTAGCAGGCAAGCCACCTTGGTACCAAACACTGGGTGCCAGGGGTGTACTGATGTCACCGCGTCATGTGTGAATTATGTCAGCACGTCTGTGGCATGTTGTCGGCACTTGCACGTCGCAGGGGCATGCCAACATGGTGCCCCCTGTGGGGTGCTGAGTGGAACTAGGGGGGGATGGCCCCTTCAATTACAATTTGTGGGTGCCTGGGCACCCAGAGCCCCACATAGTTGGCACCTAAGTCTGTTAGCCTCGGCTGGATTTCTGCAATGTGTTATATATGGGGCTGTGTTTGAAAACTTGAGCTGGTCCCCCAAAAGGGGGCAGCAAGATTTGAATGGTGATGATAAACAAACAGGGAGCTACAACTGAAAAGATCCTGCCTCCAATCATCACCCCTCTAACTTCAAGTGGTGGAGGAACCAAGCAAGAGTCTCCAAATATGTGTGTGTATTCAGTGATAATCACAAGGATCTTCCCCACCAAGTTGTTGCCCTTCTTTACAGGGGGCAATCAGGTGGGAAATTCCCACATAATTGGCCTGACTTGCAGCTATAACACAGCTTTGTGGGAGCACACCACGGGAAAGTGACATACGGCAGCGCCTGTGCAAAGGACTGACTGGGAAGGGGAGTTATTCGCCCTTGCATTCAACATCTCACCTGGTGGTCATAGGCGACCAGAAATTCTGTGCAGGTGAGTGAATGAGCTAGTGGAGAAAAGGTTAATTGCTCCATGCTTCTCTGCTGGTCTGTTTGGTTTCCATGCTGGCTGTCAAGGACAGAAACCCTGCCCTTCTGCTCTGTTCCTTCTCCTCTACCAACCTATTTGTTGGAAGCCCTTTTAAAACCAGAAAAAACAGACAAACCTACTAACAGGATAACATGTGAAGTTTCCATGCTAGCTGGCTTAGAAGGCTAGCAAATTTATAAAAATTACAGACCACCTTTTCGCTGCTGTAACCCATTATATTGCTTGGGTGTTACAGTTCTGCAGAATTCTGCAGGAAACTCGAGGGAGTAGAGAGGCAAGATTTCACTGTGGCCTTCTTACTAATTATTATAAATTGTTACATGAGAATGAAATTTAAATTTTCCAGAAAGGAACATCTAGAAACTAATCTTTATTTTCAGCCTAGTTATAGATCAATGGCAGACCCAGCTGCTTTCACTCAGGATCACATTCCTGACTCTTGAGTGCCAAAAAGGTTCACTTTTCTGTAAGTCGCATGGATAAGTATTCAGGAGCAGCCTGGTTTATTTCGTTATTTTCCCCCATGTTGTACTTCCTCGCAACAGTCTTTTAAATGTGGAAGCCATTCCTCACCCATTCCTTGCCCCCAACAAGTTGTGCAGAGTAAAATACATATGGCTTTTTAAAAAATCATACATTTTTGACAGGGGTCATAATCTGACTCTGTCTATGGAGCTGTGAGGGTAGTGTGTGTGTGTGTGGAATGCATTTAGCAGGCCTTTTAAAATGCTGCTATTCTCTCTCTTTCTGAATCTGTGGACGTTGACATGTCAAGATGACTGCAGGCTGTGAATTTTCAAAGGCCTTTCAAGCAAGGAGACCACCCTGACTGTTCTGCTCATGCTGCTGTGGTTGTTAGAAAGAACTTTCCAAGTATTTGAACTGCAGAGGCTTTAAAGTAATTAAGGAGGGCTTGTTCAGGAAGCAGCTTATAAGCAAACTTTTCAGCCCAAGAACTTTTTGGTCACTGACAAGGGGCGGGGGGCGGGGGGGGAGACACATGTAGAAAAGGTGCCTTTAAAAGACTGTAATGAATATATTTGTGCTATTCTGGTAGCTTTCTGCTTTTTTCTCCCAGTAAGTCAGTCATCTGTGCCCTTCCTAACAATATGCAGAATTCCTGGCATTCCTTAATTGGTTTTCAGAGCACTGAGCTATTCAACCAAAGGTTTTCAGTAGCTTCGACTAAATAAGCCACTCAGCTTTTTGCTTAGCAACAAGTGGCACAATGGAGGGCGGTCTTTAAGGCCCGAGGGACCCAATGGCAAAATGGGAGAATCACTTTGGACCTTTGGATGCCTCCAGTGCCCAGTTACATATGCAGAAGCTGGAGTAGGAAGGTGCAGCATTTATGAATTCCTCCAGCACAGAGAATAGCAGACATGGGGAAGTGGTGGGTAGGGCATTGGGTTTTATCTCAATGGCTGTGGGTTATTTGTTTTCTGGAGGAAGAGCTGCAACTTGCTGGTAGAGCAGGATCTGCCCTACATGCAGAAGGGAACTATATGGATCTAGCGTACAGGTGTCTGCTCCCAGTTTGACCTTTAGAAGTTTATCTCTTCAGAGTTGCTGTTACCTTGCTCTCACGAGATCTGCACTGGCTGTTGATTTGTTACTGGGCAAATCCAAGGTGCTGCTGTTGGGATATAAAGGCCTCAACAGCTTTGGTTGAAGGACCACCTCACCCTATAAGTGCCCACTCACAGAATCATAAAATTGTAGAGTTGGAAGGGACCCCAAAGTCCAAACCCCAGCAATTCAGGAATCCTGCCCATAGCTGTCCCTGGGTGGGCTTGAACCACCAACCTTCTGGTTAACCCATTGTGCAACCAGCCCTACTCAACTGCCTAGATCTGCAGAACTGGCAGCTTTACAATTGCCACATAATGTTTGTTCCACACTTGCAATAAACCTGTTCTTTAGCGTGGCGTGGCAACCCCTGCACTTTGGAACTATATTGTTTTCAATTCCCGCTAAAGCCATTTCCCTTCCAGCAGGCCTAACTAGGCATGCAATTTTAGCAAATAATTTTGACGTGATCTTACAAATTAACGTTTTTATTTTATAGCTTTTTTTTTACCTAGCTTGTGCTTAAGGTTTAAGTTTTAAAAAATCATTTTGATTAATATTTTAGAATGTTTATTGCAAATTGGTTAAAGGTCTTTTGTTCTATTAAGCAGCATATACATTTTGTTAAATAAATATATTGAGAATATTCCCATGGTTCACCAGGTGAAGGATGACGATTAGGGGCCATAGCTCAATGGTGGAAATCCTGGAGAGCTGCTGCCAGTTGGTGCATGCAACACTGGGTTAGATGGACCAGCAATCTGATTCAGTATAAGGCAGCTTCCTATAGCCCCATAAAAAGGAGGAAAGTGAAGCTCATGTTTATAGAAAAGTGAGATTTTAAATGAAGTGGGCCGTGTGTTCAAAATCCTGCCTGGTGTCCCCTTTCTGTTCAGAAACAAGCCACAAAAGTGAACCAAATATTTGTCACTATTGAGGACCCTTGCTCCCCAACATCAGCTCTTGGACTAGCAACTGAAGCTGCTGCTGTGATACATGGGTCTGCAATGCAGCTCCACAAGCCCAAGATAATATGAAGCTGCCATTCAACAATCAGCTGTTCAATACAGCACTGAACACCTAATGGAAAACAAAGCTGCGAACCAGGTCCTGCCGTCTACAGCACAGGAAGAGAAATATAGCAAAGGCTATAAAGCATTCTGCAAATTCAAGGTTCTCTGTAATGAATAAGCTGTAATAGAAGTAGGAAGACAGAATAAGAAAGATGGCAAAGACATCGAGGGAATCAAGGACTTATATTTATTTTATTTTTTGTTGCTCTTTCAAAAATGAAAAAAAAAACGCAACTTTTAACACACAAAAAGAACTTCTTTCTCTTTTGCATTAATGAGCAAACATTCCATAGTAGAGAAATATTGAATATGCTTCTAATTAAACTATTCATGGCTTCCTGGTAGCAAGAATTTTGCTCCGTGAGATACATGCAGTTTCAGACCAAGCAGGTGCACCTGCACGAAATTCATTTTTTAAAATGCATTTGTAGGAAGATTGCCCTCATGTGGCATTTACAGGCAGTTTCTTTGCTGGTTAGAAACTGGTCACAATTTACAGGGGGGGGGCACCAAATTTTCATGGAAATGCACGGGATGAAGGTGGAGGTTTGGGGGGGAAAGAGCCTAATTGTTGCTGTAAGCTATTTGGTCACCAAGATACATCAGAGTGAGAGCAACGTCATCAAGACAAAACAGAGGGAGGGCAATGTTTCCTAGCATTTTGAAGGGTTGAGCAATTTCACCCCACGTTCCATGGGCTGCCCTGAATAATCAGCAAAATCAGAGAAATGGATTTCAGGCAAATGGTGTATAGGTCATTTTTAAATGAAATACAGTGCTCAATCATTCACCTTCCGCTAGGCAACTGATAAAGTTCTATGATACTGCCACCTACAATTTTTAAAAACAGAGAGTAATACTACATAAGACCGGGGGGGGGGGGGGGACTGGGCATTCACAAAGTGTTTTCTCTCAAGTGGGTTATCCCAGAACATGCCAATGAGGAATTAATTCTCAAGCACAGTGCCAAAGCCTGCAGCCTTAGATGGCTTTCCATTTTGCCTCCCTAGTAAACAAGGGGGTAGCGTGAAGGACACAAAAGGGGGGGGGCGTACCTCTAGGGATCAAAGCTAATTAAATGCAACAAAAAAAATCTACATTTTGAATCTATGAGTAAGAAACGAATCGATCCATCATATCATTAAATGTATTCAGCCCTATCATGTATTTGAAGTTTGACATATGTTTGCAGACAAAGGCATAACGGCATAATGATATCCTTTATGTGTTCAATAAATGTTCGCCTTAAAAAAAGAAAAAAAAATCACTGAGTATACACCCGAATGAAATGTGCTGCACATGCATATAATAGGCATGCTTTAAAAAGAAGTGAAATTCCTTAAGGTTGCAGCTCCAAGACTTGCTTCAAATAGTCTTGGGTGGTGAAGTGAAAACTTGCAGATCTACATCTTAAGAGCAAGTTCAGAGAGGTGTCTCTCTGCCCATGCTCACGTGAGTTTGCTCTCTCCACTTTCTTAAAACTGACTCTGGTTGGCTGCTTCATGCAGTCCTAAGGCTATAGCTGTTGAGTGGGTGAGAACCGAGAGAAGTGTGAGTTGTGTAGTTGTTTTTCTTTTGGTTTTTTTTTAAGTGGTTAATCTTAGCTCCTGGAATTTAGGGACTTTCCAGTGCTTGTGTGTCTGAGTCTCAGCATTGTTACTCAAAATCCATGCCAAGAATAATCATTGCTGACTGTGGGAGACGGGAGAAAAGTCACCGGGCAGAGTTGCTTGTCATATGAAATTTGCTACATTGCAATGGTTGATTTATTTGCTGTTTTTGCAAGCAACGGGTGGTATGGACCCTTGGTAGGAGACAGACATCAAACAGGACCATAGGAAATATTCTTCGCAGTGTGGTTCAGTAAAGGAGGGCCCCCAAGTTATATGCTACATTTTGCACATATGCACCATTTATTACTTATATAACATGGACAACGTATGGAGAGATTTACAAAGTAACCTAAGTTGAAGGCAGGCTCTGTCCACCAAGACCTTACAATCTAAATTTTGACAGGGAATAAGGGGGCGGGAGGACAGAGGCAAGGGTAAAAAGTCAAAGGCGACTATGGGGTTGCAGCGCTCATCTCGTTTTAGGCTGAGGGAGCCAGTGTTTGTCCACAGACCGCTTTCTGGGTCATGTGGCCAGCATGACTAAACCGCTTCTGGCGTAACGGAACACTGTGACGGAAATAGAGCACACGGAAATGCCGTTTACCTTCCCGTCGCAGCGGTACCTATTTATCTATTTGCACTGGTGTGCTTTTGAACTGCTAGGTTGGCAGGAGCTGGGACAGAGCAACACAGAGCTCACTCCGTTGCAGGGATTTGAACTGCCAACCTTCTGATCGGCAAGCTTAAGAGGCTCCGTGGTTTAGACCACAGCACCACCCATGTCCCTTACGGTCAAGCATAGGTTAGCTTTTTTGAGAGGATGTATTTTGAAGCCATGACTATATAGGATTTGTTAGTTATGATACAAACCTTTCATACATTTGTACAGAAATAAACTTTTTTTAAAAAAAAAATCGTTCAGGTACATTATGCTTTAATTCATTCTCATCCAATGATTCTTAAGCCATCTGTGTTGGAGGGATTGGAAACACTACGAGTGGACAGCTTTGGGCTGTTTGTAATGAAACAGTCCATATAATTAAATCTGCTGGTAGAGCACAGGAGTTTCAGTTATGCCATATGTCTACATGTTAGCTTAACCGTCAAATGAAATAATATTGTTCCAGCATTTATTTATTTTTAAAAAGTTAGAGTGTATACAAATCTCTGAGCTGGGGTGGGATAATGACTGAGAAAAATGGTAATTTCCACCAAATAAGGTGGGGAAAACCTTGCACACTTACTGAGGATATTGGTATACAGCATATAGAAACAGGAATGGCATTTGGGAATGAATAACACTAAGGTTGTGGAATCTACTTTGGGGTTTTTTCCCCTCGAGCTCTAAAGTCCAACATCCAAAGCTTAGAAAGAAGGCTGAACATAAACTTAGAATTAAGGGACAGGACATTTCTTCATGCACCATACTGTCCGGGAGCTTACAGTTCTTTCGCATGAAACCTCACTTCCGTTTACCCCCAAAGCTTTCTTTGGGATCACCCAGATGGTTGTTTAATGTAGATAGTAAGCTTCCCGTACCTCCATAAATTCTCTGCTGTCTATATCACGTTCTCCTCGGAATCACTGCCTTCTAACCCTTCCCCCTCTGAATTGTCTCATACCCTTCCTCTTTTTTGGAGTATCTCTGGCATGAGAAAATCTAGTGCCACCAATACCCATTCCACAGAGTCAGTCCAGAAGCCAGTTCAACGCATCATCAGAGATCTACAACTTCTCCTAGAAAACGACAGTTCTCTTTCCCAAGCACTGGGAGGAAGACTTTTCATTGCCTACAGACAGCCACCCAATCTCAAGCAACTCCTCACCCACAATAATACAGCAAGCAGACTTAACATGGACACTGGTACCAGAGCCTGCAATAAACCCAGATGCCAACTTTGCTGCCATATACACCCAGACAACACCATCACTGGACCCAACAACATCAGGCCTATTTAATCTCAGGCCTATTTATAGTCTCAGGCCTATTTAATTGCTCATCTTCTAACATTGTGTATGCCATCAAATGCCAGCAGTGCCCTTCAGCTCTCTATATTGGACAAACAGGCCAAACCCTACACCAAAAGATAAATGGACATAAATCTGACATAAGGAATCACAAGACAGAGAAGCCAGTAGGAGAATACTTCTGTCTCCCAGGGCATTCAATATAGGATCTCAAAGCAGCTGTCTTATTACAAAAGAATTTCAGAAACAGACTTGAAAGAGAAGTTGCTGAATTACAACTTATCACTAAACTGAAAACTATGGAAAGACCTGGTCTTAATAGAGATGTTGGATTCCTGACTCATTACATATGCTAATCAGCTACACACTATCCCTTGCTTTTTCCTGTAGGACTAATTGTAGTCGTTAACAGTCGTCAACAGGTTTACCATACCCATTGAGTCAATCACCCATCTCCCACTATATATAAGGGTCTTTTGACTTCTGTTTCAGTGTATCTGAAGAAGTGTGCATGCACATTAAAGCTTAAACCAAGAACAAACTTAGTTGGTCTCTAAGGTGCTACTGGGGGGGGGGGGAATTTAAATATATATTTAGTCCAGAAGCCACTGAGAGATTAATCTGCTGTACTCTCCCTGTCCTCCTTTCTATGAAGATCATCCATTGAGGTGACTATGGCTGATTCAGTCCCAAAACCCAAGCCTGAACCCAGACTGGCAAACCCCACTTAGGATTTTTCTGTTAGTCATTTACAGAGCGAACGGAAATAAATCCATTTATTTTAATTATTAAGTCTTTGGGAGCATTTTTTTTAAAGAAAAAGACGAAGAATAAATCTGAACAACGTGGAAATAACCACATTTTGTAAAAGCCAATAACACATCATTAATAACTCTTCAGGAGCACCTATTGCCTCTCCTTTTAATGTTCTTGATAAACACATGATTTAACATATAGATCATTGGACACATAATTAACTGCATCTCCAGGAGATATTATTCTCATCCCTTGAAGTATTGAGGCTGCTTTCCCCCCTCAGTATTTCAAAGTTGGGAGGTGCAAAGACTAGCACCTAGCAATTGTGGAAGTTCAATGCAAACAAGAAGAGAGACAAGTTGCTGGCATTTTAAAATACAAAAACATCTGATGAATCATTTCTGCAACAGCAAAATGCATTAGCCTTCTATTACCATTTTCTTTTTTGCAATTTGCACACATGCCAGTGTGTGTGTGTTTTAAAGAAAAAAATCCTACTATTATTCTTCCATATGGTAAATTACTGTCACTGAAAATCTTATACTTTTAAAATTACAACATTTTTGGATAGATTTACTAGTGACAGAATAAATTATCTTTGTTGCAAGGGGAAGGGGAATATTGTTTCTAGAGGCATTTTATTTAACAATTGTACCAGCTGGAAACAAATTATTGCCTTTAATTTAAAGAACAATTCTGAAATCTAGTGCATTAATTTCAGTTGAAAACTAAGGTTTTGGCAGAGCTGTTTCTAGACTATTTTGTGTCTGGTGCTCTCTCTATCTCATTTCCTATACTGTATGAGACAAAAAAATGATCAAAATATCTCACAGAATGGAGATACAACAGCCCTTTCCCCTTGAACAAAGGTGTATACAGAATGCAGGGCTTTTGGTGGGCAGTGTGTCTGGTCCTCTGAACATAGCCTGTAGATCAGGCATAGGCAAATTCAGCCCTCCAGATGTTTTGGGACTACAACTCCATCATCCCTGACCACTGGTCCTGTTTAGCTAGGGATGATGTAGTCCCAAAACATCTGGAGGGCCAAGTTTGCCTATGCCTGCTGTGGATGTACAAGTTGGATGCACACAAGAGCCAATGAGCACCCCCAGGGCAGAAGCAGGGCTCGCACCTCCATGTTTCTGCTTCCCTGCCACCCGTGTTTTTTTATTTGCTCCATTTCCTGAGCTATTTCATTCCACACACTCTGACTCCAGAATGGAAAAGAGAGAAAGAGAAATGTGTAAGAGTTTTTAGAGAGGGTCACTGCAGGTTAGAAGATCGCCTGCTTCAGACACAAAATACTCTAGAAACGAGATTTGCCAAAATGTTGACCCGCAACTAAAATTAAAGAACTGTACTTTAATGTTAAAATTAAGGCACATTGTACACCGTTGGTTGTGTGAATACTGGGCAGGACCCTAGTGACAGGGTGACCATGAGCCCTGCTTTACAGCAGTCGTCTATATGAAGGGATATATATATTCCTTTATTCAATGTAGAATAATGGAATAGAATGAAATACTAAAAAACAAGGTGTAGCTGCTAGTTTCCTCAACAGTTGGGGGGGGGGACGACAACTATGAAGCTTCTTCCCATATTTCCTTAGCTGGGTGTGTCAGGGAATGGCTTGGCTTTTTGGATGTTGGCCGAGTGACTTTGCAGGCTGGCCCAAAGGCCAAATGTGCCACAGGTACGGAGAGTGCCTTATCATATGTGAAAAATGCACAGAGAGCTAAAGTGTAAGACAAAAGAAGTGAGAAGAAGAAAAAGGTATTACAAGAACACAACTTACTCTTCAATATATTCCCATTTAACCATTGTACTGTATTGTCATAGGAATGGATGACATCTGTGAGTCCCTTCCAGGCCTGTGAGGTTTAGAATCTAGTAGAAGCTGCTAGTTGAAGGCCTCAGACATTCAGCTAAAGTACCACATTTTTTCGCTCCATAGGATGCACCTGACCATAGGACGCACCTAGTTTTATAGAGGAGGAAAACAAGCAAAAAAAATTTTTTTTGCTTTCTTTAATTGTCCCAGGTGTGCCTGGCTCTTGCATGGGCTCTGGCTCTCGCATTTCCTCCATAGGACGCACGGACTTCCCCCCTTCCTTTTGGGAGGAAAAAAGTGTGTCCTATGGAGCGAAAAATATGGTAAACACTATATCTACATGACTTAAAGACTGGGCCAGGTTGCCATAGCAACAACTAAGTGATGGTGCTCTCCAGGAAGAGGGAAGTGGGCCTTTTCCTACCTCACCCACCTGGATACCACATTCTCCTAGGGAGGAGAACAATAGGCCAGGGATGGGGTTATCTGCAGGTGAATTCTGCATGATACTGAAAGGAGACACAGCAGGTTGAATCGCTTTGGGGCAGCAAACTTCCTTAGAAACCTAACAGGGAGCAAGACCCATTGGAGTGTTAATGCTGCAAGCTCTTCCAACCCAAGCTCAGGTTGTATGGATGTGTAAATAAAATTATATAGCTGAAAGACACTACAGTTTTGATTGACCTTCATTCCAAAGAAACAGCATCCTGCATAGATGCTGGAAACTCTGGTCTCAAAGACTGAGGTGAGCACAAAAATAAGCTTTGTCACTGGGCTGAAAGGCTGAGAAGAATAGGAGAAATTCGAACCTCCTTCATACATCTTGCCTTGGATGGGAATGGATAAGGAAAAGAATACATCTGAAATAAGAGGGGAGGAGTATTCCTGTTACCGAGGGATTCCATAGCCTCAAAGCAAAAGAATGTAGTTAGGTACCTGGTTTTGCCAAGTGGCCAAATCTTTCAATTCACTGTTTATTCAGGGCTGATGCTAGGTGTTGTCAATTTATGTTCCCCTAATGAGAGTGGATGGCTATGAAGCCTGTGAGATCAAAAAATAATGCACTTTGGACTAGTTTCCAATCTTCATTTTTAAAATAAGCTTAATACAAACCTTTCAACTCATGTACTAGATGCATTCGGGATGAACGTGCAACCTCACAGAAACAGTTTAAATTAATGGATTATGTAATAGTAGCTGATATGGCTCCCCATCTCCCACCTCTTTAGTAATGCCACAAGGAACATGGCATATGCTATAGCCAGTAAGTGACTTCCCCTGATATTCACTGCTATCTGACATAAACTCAATTATTCTCTTTACTAAATTCTATTAAATAAAGCAGATGACTTCAGATGACCTTAATTTATGAAAATTAAATTCCTTCCATCGGGCAATTATTATACATAGGAAGAAGGAAGCAGTAAACTGCTGTGATTACTTTTTGATGATCCTCGATGAAGAGGTCAGCCTTTTAATTTTTTCACAAGCTAGCTCATGATTAATCCAAACCCAGCATATATATATGAGAAATACACAGACACAGACAGGGCCATTGGAGTATCTGCTACCAACTGGCTATGCCCTGACTGTTAATTGTGCAGTTATTTTAATAGCATGGAAAATCCCCAGGCAAGGTTAATTCTTGGAGGAACTGAGGGCTCCACAGACCATTCCAGGTGGAGCAAGAATCCCATTAGTTCTTCTAGATAGCAGGTAGGCATTAGAGCAGAAACAAAATCCAGAAGATACCAATATCTATATTGGATTTTAATGTCAGGGCAGATCATGCATTATGTCATCATGTCAGCACCTGACCAACTGAGACTAGTTTTCTAGATGAAAGTCAAGGAGAAAGTCAGGTGAGCCAGAGCTCAGAACGAGCTCAGGCTTGTAGGAGAGGAGAAGTAGTAGTTTATTCTGTTACGTTTGAAGGAAGAGGAAGAACAAGCAAGTAGTACTGGTAGGTACTCTGCATGGAGAAGACAGAAAAATGCTATTAGGTGACAGAGAGGAGAAACTGCTCAACACCTAAATGAGCAAAAATGCATAATTACATAACATGCTATCACAACTGAAAAGCCACTGTCCCTCTGATATTAGGTTTACAAAATCTCTTAACTGGTGAGTATAGTCTTTCACAGCATTTCCTGTATCATATTCACAACTGTAGTAGCTATTTCCTTTTAAATATGTGGGAATAATTTTCAAAGCACACCATCTGAACATAAACCCCAGACCATTGTTTTTGAATGCAAGGAAAAGCTCACATCAGAAAATAACAAATCTGCACAATAAAGAAAAGACTTGCCTGACTATTGGAAAGTATATATTTTGGACTCATCTAAAACAACTGAATCGCAAATGCAGCAAGTAATCTAAATCAAGAATTGTATTAGAAACAAAGCAAATAACCTAAATCAAGAATTGCTTACAAATTTAACCTTGGTAACCCATTTGCAACTATATAGAGAAACATGAGGGAACTATTGTTTTGGATAAAATTAATGCCAGAAGAGAGGGAAGAAGGCCCAATGAGTAATAAGGGTTTAACCATGAACCACAGTGAAGACAAGAAGGTTTTATAACATCCCACAGTGGAAAAATAGCAACTGTTTTTGAACCATACAATGGTGCACCACCAATATGTTAAAAGTATTCTCATATACCCTAGGCAGAGAAGGCAACTGCCAGTGAATCCACACAGTCAACATTGTTATTGTTTATAATGAAAGTCTGGCATATGGACTTTCCAAACAATGACTCAGGATAGCATCACAGGGAAGTAGAAAGAACAAGAGGCCTAGTCCTTCCTCTTCTCTGCACTTCTCGTTGTTTGGAAGAGAACATTCTCAGCTGCGGTGAGATGCAAAATGTGTATTTCAGCTGATGTGGGAAATAATAGGCAATAAAAAGTGTCAGCTACTTGTGCACGTTAAAAGCAGCATGCAACTTTCTTTTAAGGTCCCTGGTGGAGACCCTTGAAACTTTATTTCAATTGCTGTTTCGTAAATCTTTTACTTCCCCTGAGAGAAAAGTTTCCATTTTCCTGATTTGTTCTCAAGGCACTTTAGAAATTATTTTTACTTTTGGTAGGCACAAGATTTTGAGCTTACCTTATCGTTGAGATAGCTGAGGAGGTGGTATGTGTGTCTATTTCTCATTTGCTCTGCAGTCTCCCTGACTGGCTGTGTTTCCTGTTCTGAAATGGCTCCAGGGGAGGAGTCAGCTCATTAGGCACCTGGTCTGCAGGTCACAGGTGATGAGATGATTCATAGGATGAAAGGAAGGCCACTCTCCCAACCTTCTTCCCCAGCTATCTCAAAAGGAAAGCAAGCAGAACAAAACCCCTGCAATGCATGCTCCCATGAGAATGCCACCAAAATTTCCTTTTATTTCACACTTTTCAAATGCAATTTCTTCTTTCACTAATTGATGAAGACGAATCCAGGACTAGGCACACACAAGAAGCAGATAGTGGGGGGGGGGAGAGAACTGGCTTCATTTTGCAACCCACCATGAGCTTTCAAGATAGGACAGGATATTAAAAAAATATTTTCCTTATGGTGCTTTTTCATGGCAGCCAGTCATAGAATATTCTGAAAGCCCTCCAGAACTGTCAGCCCCAAAAGGAAAACTAGCCTTGCCAAAACATAATTCCGTCCCCAGGAGCATAGGGGAAAGTTGCCTCATGCTGGTTATTACTTGGAAAGGCTATTGAATTCTTGCTTTCCAAGAGGGGATTACATACTTTTGGCTTCTGCGTGTACTGTACAATAAAGAGGAGCCATAAATCATACCTTGCTAAACTCACACAGGCTTTGATGCCTTCGGGTTGCCAAGTTTGTCTTACTATGAAGCCAGCTGGCTTATAGGCCAAAGTAACAGCTTAAAAAGAGGATGCTGATAACTGCAAAAGAGCTAGAGCAGCAATATTCCCCTCTGAAGTCTGAAGGAATAGTTCCCTTCAACACTGCCATATCTGTTCTTCCCCAGCACTTGAATAAGATCAATGAACCAATTGAAGCGGCTTGAAGGATAGTCGCCAACAGGCTAGGCCCCTTTGACTGTAGTGTATTTATATCCCTACAGAGCGCACTGTCACTGTCTGGTATGCCTATAGGACAGCAGGATGAATGAACTGCTATGTATTTGCTTTGGAACAGAGCATGTTTTAGAAAGCAAATAGAGAGATAAGTGATGGGTCCAGATATAACAAAGGTCTGGTGGCTGCCGAGTCCTTTGCTTTTAGCAATTGCAAAGGTTGGGGCTAATTTTTAACTTCATTTCTGCCCCTGAGTCCATGGGAATTCCTCTTAGCATCCTTGTTCTTCCATGATATACAATTAGCATATCCTGACGCATTCTAGGGGTCGAGCCTGCTAACTGGGATATGAATATACTATACGACGTTTCTTCCATTCCTGTAGTTTCCATGTTTGGCATGGAAACTACAGCTTGACATGTCACCAAACAGATGCATGTGCTTCTGTTGTTTCTATGAAATCCCTAAGGGATGAACTTCTCCTACACTAAGCAAGGAGGACATTCAGCAGTCTTAATGACTTTCACCATAGCTTAAATACATCTGGCTTATATATACTAAAGCAGCCTTGAAGACACCAGGTGTGAGTGTGGGGGGGAGCTTTCTTAGTGCATGTTATGTACACAATAATTTTTGAGGTAACTGTAGGCCCTCATAAAAATTTATGGTGTAAAATGGACTTGTGAAAAGACCAGTGCTATTTTTCTAGAAAAAGAGGTGCTGGAACTCACCATGAATGCCTCCCTTGTTCTCTTATAAGGGCAATGGTGTCCACCTGTGAGGTGCTGGAACTGAGTTCTGGCAAGTTCCAGTTTGGGGGGGAGAAATCCTATTTTGTGATTATGGTTGCAAGCTACTGGCAAAATGTCCTGTATAACTCTTATTTTGAAATGTTTCTTTCAGGACATAGAAACTTGTATGGATGCACCTTTTTGTGCTAAAACAGACAGGAGTCACTTGTGAATATATCCCAGCCTTTCTGGTTGTATGGTATTAGCAATTTTTTGAATGGATCAACAAAATCTGGTCAACAAAATCCATTGTGACAATAATCAAACTAACTGAATATATAGAAGAAAATACAAGTAAATTAACCCAGTAAGTTTATGGTGAGATGGGTGTTCTTCTTGAAGTTTTGGAGTAATAAGTACGATGATAATGTATAATCCTATGTGGTTTTCAATTTATTGGAATGTTTTATTTGCAACTTGTGCTAATGGTATATTGTAAACTTATACACCCACCCACCCTATAAGTTAGCAACAACGTGCTTTTAACAAACATTCAGCGCATTATTTCAGATAAAATACTGTAATTCCTGAACAATGCATTAAAAGAACGAATGTTTCATTCATGTGTAGTATAATTGAGTCTCTAGCTGTTATTTGGCCAGTCAAGCAGCTGAGGTCCCATCGTGACACTCTCACTCATTTGTGTACAAGTGGTCATTTGTTGCCTTTCTCTCCCCCCCCTTCCATAAATAATAAATCATGTGGGTTTTTATGGACAGAGGTCACTCTACATGCTGGCTGTAGTTCCTAACATGTGCCAGGCTGGATGGGACATCAACGGTGAGGAGCGGTGACAGGAACCATCAGGGAACCACTCCCAGCTGATTAAAAATAATTTCCATGTGAGCTAATATTGTTCCCAAAACTCTTCGTGGAAACAGCATTTGACTGCTGGAAAAAATTGTCCTGAAAATAAGATCCTGAAAAATTCATTGGCTTTACTGATAACTTCTTAGAGGTCTGGGAGTTCCCTCCCCTCCCCATACCAGCAAATCTGGATTGTAATAAGAAATATTGATTTGTGTATTCGTGGCGCTGTGGTTAAACCACTGAGCCTAGGGCTTGCTGATCAGAAGGTCGGTGGTTCGAATCCCTGTGATGGGGTGAGCTCCCGTTGCTTGGTCCCAGCTCCTGCCAACCTAGCAGTTCGAAAGCACGTCAAAATGCAAGTAGATAAATAGGAACTGCTACAGCGGCTTTGTCATGCTGGCCACATGACCTGGAAGCTATACGCCGGCTCCCTCGGCCAATAATGCGAGATGAGCGCGCAACCCCTGAGTCGGTCACGACTGGACCTAATGGTCAGGGGTCCCTTTACATTTACCTTTTGTCAGATATTTCGTTGCATTCAGAGTAGCAGTCTTGTCACATTTCACTTCATCTTGTCTTGCCCCTCAGTGAAGAGTTTCCATCGCCACAAGAATCTAGACATGCATAGATCCTTTCTGAAAAGGAGCAGTCTTGGGTTGGTAAGGGCTATTTCTTATAATGCACATACACTGTGCATTTCAGGGAGGCAGTGGGCAGGCAGCAAGGAATTTCCCTTACGCAATTATCCTTGTTCTTGCATCATGCAAAGGTGTTTGCCATTGTAAAAGGAAACGCATTGTATTGAGGAGGATTGGTTTCAAGGTGAGATCCTTAGATGTTTGCAAATGCTCACAGATTATGTGGATGGATGCTTTCCATGCTTTTGTAGACATTTCAGTTACTGCCCACCATTCATTCTAATCCTCCTCCTATTTGCTCCACATATTAATTGTATCATGTTTTACCCCCTGTGCTCAAAATAGCTGTCTGTCTACGGTTGGTATGTGGCAACCAATCCAAACCCAAAGGAAGCTCCCAGTTACGTTTCAAAATTTTCTTGCTTCCAAGAATGGCTTGAAATTTATAACACGTTTTGATCTGCAGTAATGCATTGGTGTTTGTTGATCTGGACAACATACTAAATGCAACCGTATTCCTCCTTATTGCATGGAGTTCATATTCCTACCTTTAAAAACACATACATTAACATTAACTCAGGCAGGCCCCACTGGCAACAGCATTCCATAGGCAGGGGGCCTCAACCAAAAAGTCCCTCTACCTTGTTGCTACCCTCCAAACATCTCTTTTGCTGGGCACCTGGAGGAAGGCCTCAGAGCATGTCATTGTTGAGAAAGGCATCCCATTAGGTAATGAGGTCCTAGGTCATATGAGGCTTTGTGGGTCAAACTCACCACTTTGAATTGGGTGTAGAAGTGTGTGGGAAACCAGTGTGACTGTGCCAGTACTGCTTTTATATGGTCAGAATGCTTAGTCAGACTGCTTAGTTCCTGTTTGTTGCATTTCTAGTTATTTATAAGATTTATTAACTGCTCTTCACCATGAAGTCCCAGGATACTTCCCAGTTATGAAACTGGGGGGGGGGGCATTACAATGATAAAACAAGTGGAATTGAACAGTGTAAATTCAGCAAGAGGTAGCTCCCATGAATCAAAATCCCAGGATAAAGAGATGTATTTACAAATACAATTTTGGGAGTGGGGAGACGGCAGCACTGGGGAGAGGGCAGGCTGGTGATGTCCCCCTAGATTTAGAGGCCCTAGGCTTCAGCCTACTTGTTGTTGTTTAGTCGTTCAGTCCTGTCGGACTCTTCGTGACCCCATGGACCAGAGCACGCCAGGCACTCCTGTCTTCCACTGCCTCCCGCAGTTCGGTCAAACGCATGTTGGTAGCTGGTTGGTGTTGCCTGGTGTGCCGTGGGGAAAAGACGGTGGTGGGGCGGCGAGCCGCCACGTCGCACCTGCAGGATCCCTGGCTGGCTGTTGTGGGCACATGCTAGGAAGCTGCAGCTATTTGGGGATTCCAGTGTGTGGACAAGCAGCTAAAACCTCAATAATAACCTCAAGCAGCTAATAACCTCAATAATATAGGCATAGAGTTAATTTTTTTAACATTTTCTAATGGTGGTGTGCCTCCTGATTTTTTTCATGAAACAAGTGTGCCTTTGCCCAAAAAAGGTTGAAAAACACTGGACTAGGGTAAGCAACCTTTTTATACCTACCGCCCACTAGCATCTTTCTTGATGGTAAAATTTCCTTGCACCCACCAATGCTTGATGGAAGGAGGATTCAGCTTGTGCCGTAGAACCCCCTACTGCCCACCTAGAATCCTGAAACGCCCACTAGTGGGCGGAAGGGACCAGGTTGACAACTCCTGAGCTAGACCAATCAGAATGCATTTAGGGGTCACTGCATCAGAATCTTCCTATGAAAGCTGAAGCTGCCAGCACGAATACACTCTATTGTTTCTTGCTAGATTGTGTGAAAGGCTGTCAGGGCATATAGTCCAACCTGCATCTTTTTGCTTAGAGTTTAGTACAGCTGGCTCTGCTGGCCTCCCCCAGCCCTGGTACACCCTGTCCAGGAAGTCTAGAAAGCGGCAATGCCTAATCCCCACCAGGGAGCATAAAACTTCTAGGCCAGAATCTAGATGCTGTCACCGAAAGTCAAGAAACTGAGCTTTAATATATCTTGGTTGTAGTGGGTTAAAAAAAAAGCAGAATTAACAGTTGCGTTTCCTGTTAAGAGCCTGGAAACTAAAGGAGCCCTTACTGGGGTTGTTCGTGAATACAACACATTGCACCCATAAATAGCTAGGCTGTTGTGTTTGTGGTAAATGTGTCTTCTTGAGTGACTGGTGTTGTAGTTGCAAAACTTTTATCCCCTCATATATACCTTTGCCAATCCTATTTGTTATGAAGCCCAAAATGCAATGTTAGGAGATTAATGGCAATGTCTGTACAGCAACAGTGTATGATCATGGCTATGAATTAACTGGCCTGACAGGTGTGTAAAACATGACTTAGGTTATGTAGATTCTCTCTCTCTGTGTGTGTGTTGGTTCCGGTTACTCTGTCTGAAGAATCAGGTCATCTTGTGACATAAACTGGCACTGATTCTGTTCCTTAGTAATCGAGAAGGCAAGGAGAGAACGGCTTCCCTCCGACTCCCAAGCAAAACTAATCACTTCCACTGTTGTTTTCTCAAGTTGACAGCGCCGCTCTCCTCTTCCAGATCACTAGGCTGATTTCAGAAAGTGTGTGTGTTCCTTTTACAACCTCCAGTCAAAAACGACGTCGTGCAGATATTTTGAAAGGAGGGGGTAGGACGGAGGGTGTTCTCTAGGCTTGGTCCACTGCAGTTCTGCTTTCTGAACATCTTCTACAACCGAACACATTCTCAGTCTGGTTCATTGATTCCGTTCTTGAATCATGAACGGATGCTGGGTGATTCACAATTGCTTTTTAAAGTGGCAAAGTTGGAGGGGGCGGGTGGGCGGGCTTCATATCTATTTCAGTTTGGCCGAAAGTGTTCTTCATGAAAGCATTTTGGATTTGGTGTGTGCCCATGTGAAAAAACCCTTAGAGCTTTTTACTTATGAGGGGTCTTTTTTTTTTTTTGAGTCCCTTTCACAGTGATCATACCATGCATGAATTTTAATTCAGGAGAGAGATCTTATGTACAGTGCAACTGCTATATATTTTTATATTTTTATCAAATGCCATTTTGCAACTTCTGTTATGTAATATTCCATCATGTGTGGAAAAACCCTTAAAGGGACCATTTTTAACTAGGCTTGAATTACATTACAGTTAGACTAGCAAAACAAGGAACAAATAAATTCAAATCTGAACAGGGCATGATTAGGATTTTTAAAAAAAATAAAAATAAAGAGATAAGACATAATACTTGCCCTATTTTGATTGGCTGAGTTCTGTGTTGCTATTTCTCCTTGTACATTGCCTATATCTAAATCATCGGATAAATAATGAATGCTATTCGTCTTCCTCTTACTATGAGCTGTGAAAAAAGTATAAGACTCTTACCAGACATACAATGATATTATTTTACCATCCCTGCCCCTTTCCGTGGTATTCAAACCATTTCTGCTTCAACGTGTGTAAGCTTAAGATTTTTCAATGGAAGGAATGTACAAATTATACCACTGGTAGCTGCATTCTTGAATTTGAAACCCGATGTCTTTTTGACCATCTCGGTCACAATGAATGTTCTGAATGTTGAAAAACACCCAAGGTGAGACACACATACCACTATGATTTATGGAAGCAGTAGATAGGTGATACAGTTCATTGCCTGTCCAGACTGTCAAAGAAATCTAGACCAAAAGCCCTGATGTGTTAGTGGCCTTGTATCCTAAAGCTTCCCACCCTAACCCCCGGAGGATGGAGGAAGGCGAGGGAAATGTTAAAGACAGCAGGCATGATGGGGAAGAAAAGTCAAATGACCCTGAAAGGGCATTAGGAGGAATGGGGTGGGTGCGGGTTGGGCTGAAATAGTGAGAAACAAACAAAAATGTCATCCAGAATACATGTTTATGAAAGCAGATCCAGCTAGCTGTCTTCTCTCATACTATCACCTATGATATTCAAACATGTTTCTATGATTCTAGCTTTATCTATTGGGAATGCTTTGAGAACCTTTCCAGCAAAATAGCAATGTTTACAATTTGCTGATAAGAGGGGATCGTTTAATGCATCTTGCAATGCTATCCTTCAAGGCTGCTCATATTAAGCATTTTATTGGATAAACAAACAATGATCTACACAGAGGTTGCATGCTCAGTTGCACACAGGAACACTAGTTCTATTAAGCATAATAATAATAAAATAATAATAATAATAATATAATTATATAAACAGCTTTTGAATAAATACGCAGAGTTCAGTTAGTTTAGGATTTAGTTGGTATTTTCTATGCATTATGGGAGCTGGGCCATAAAGAAGGCTGATCGCCGAAGAATTGATACTTTTGAATTATGGTGCTGGAGGAGACTCTTGAGAGTCCCATGGACTGCAAGAAGATCAAACCTATCCATTCTGAAGGAAATCAGCCCTGAGTGCTCACTAGAAGGGCAGATCCTGAAGCTGAGGCTCCAATACTTTGGCCACCTCATGAGAAGAGAAGACTCCTGGAAAAGACCCTGATGTTGGGAAAGACTGAAGGCACAAGGAGAAGGGGATGACAGAGGACGAGGTGGTTGGACAGTGTTCTCGAAGCTACCAACATGAGTTTGACCAAACTGCGGGAGGCAGTGGAAGACAGGAGTGCCTGGCGTGCTCTGGTCCATGAGGTCATGAAGAGTTGGACACGACTGAACGACTAAACAACAAATACTCCATTTTTAATGGGTTTTTTACATTGCTAACCAACCTGGGAGCTTCTGGGATTACACAATAAATATTCATTTGCTTTAGGCAAACTCCCAGGACTGTTTACCTAATACAAACACAGTAAACAACATGTAAACAAATAAATAATCATGAAATGCAGGTGGTGAATAAAGGAGGTCAGGGTGGATCACACCAATCCAAAGACCAACAAAATAAAAATCCTTCAGTAACATACAGTAAAATCCTCAAATTAACCCATCACTGCAAATTTAATCCAGGAACATCTTATTGAGTTTGTAGCGTGTTCTCTACATGGACAGTGTTCCAAGTGGGAAACCATTGTAGAGATTTGTTGTATTCCACTTGCTCCAAAATATGCAAATAAATACTTATTTTAGTTAAAAGTTTGAGACACTACAGAGTCTGCAATAAAATGGTGTTTGTTTATGCTAGCCTCCGTCCAAAGAAAATTAGTTGCATCTAACTCCCATTGAAAGCAGTAGGACATATTCGTTACAATGAATCCCAAAGCTGTCAGGAGTAGATAAGGACAACTTTCTGATGGATCCCCAACACGTTGGCCATTGCCCAGCTAAAGCTAGTTTGGTCTAAGTCCTATGAAAAGGAAATGGGACTACACTTAATCACAATCAACTTTTTCTGAATAGCGGCTACTTTTTAGAGTTGGGCCTCTGAGTGTCCCAAATAAGATGATGGCAAACTTTACCAGCAGCACAGAGCAACTGAAAGCCATAATCCACAAAGCACAAGATTTCTATCCTCTTAAAAGCCAAAGGTGCTTTAAAGAGAACCAATATAGGACCAATATAGAACCAATAGGGACCCAGGTGGCGCTGTGGTTAAACCACTGAGCCTAGGGCTTGCTGATCAGAAGGTCAGCGGTTCGAATCCCTGTGACGGGGTGAGCTCCCGTTGCTCGGTCCCAGCTCCTGCCAACCTAGCAGTTCGAAAGCACGTCAAAATGCAAGTAGATAAATAAGAACCGCTACAGCGGGAAAGTAAACGGCGTTTCCATGTGCTGCTCTGGTTTGCCAGAAGCGGCTTTGTCATGCTGGCCACATGACCTGGAAGCTATACGCTGGCTCCCTCGGCCAATAATGCGAGATGAGCGCGCAACTCCAGAGTCGGTCACGACTGGACCTAATGGTCAGGGGTCCCCTTTACCTTTTTATGATATTTTCTTAATTTGCACAGACATTTTGGGAAAATGTGCTCTGCAAGCAGAAGATCCTAGATTCCATTTCTGGCATCTCCAGAATGAGAAAGCCTCCTCTCTGAAACTATGAAACAGCCATTGCCAGTCAGTCCATGTAGACCAGGAGTAGAAAAGCATTTTTCAGCCAGGATGTCACATTCTTTTGTGGGCAGCCCTTGGGGTGGGGGTGGGGGTGCCAACAGGTGGATGGGACCAGAGGTAACAACGGGCAGGAGAACTGAAACAACTCTTACCTTCAATCAGTAGGCTACATTCCTGCCATGCAAAAGTAAGACATTTCTACAGATACCGTATCTACCCAAGCAAGAAGCAGTATCTCAGTTCCAGTTAACATGCTAGCAAAAGCACTCAAGAAATGTGTGGAGGGGTGTGGCCTGGGAAGACTCCCATGAGCTTGATACAGAAGCCTAGTGGGGCCCTTTAAGCCCCCAGGGTGGAGGTTACCTACCCCCCAGTGCAGACAACACTGAGCCAGATGGACCAGGAATCTGACTGTTTAAGATGCCTTCCTATGTTAGGAACCATAATATGTTGTTAAATTAGATCACAATCCACCCCATTCATATGGGTCTTTCCCATTTTTGTCCTAGGCAAAGGAGGAACCATAGATGAAGGAGAGCATGACAAATTAAGCACACATTGCATTTTAATTAATTTTTTTAATATTAGAGTTGTCATCTCTATAACACTTTAAGCATGCAGCCAATAATCCAAGGGTCTTCATGTGCATCCATTCTATATAAAAGTTAGATGTTAGCAACAAAGGTTGCAATGTTGTCTTTTCGTTGGCATACTAACTTTCTACAAGGAGAGAATTTAATTATATGGAGAATCATTCCCTACCCTTAGCAGTCTGCAGTGGTATAGTCACCTGCTGTTGACGAACAGCTCCCCACCCCCACCCTATCTGCTGCTTGTGAGAACTAGGTTTCAGAGAGTAACTTGTTTACATGAACTTGCTAACTCCTGGTGGTGAAGCCACATGCTTACTTACTAAGAGATGCTTTCCTAGTCCCTCTGCAGCCTGGTGTTGACCTGCAAAAGTTACAGATTAGGTAGTCCAGTATGCAGTAGTGATGTTATGCACCCTGTTTATCTCCAGGGAAGAACGGAAATGTTTGAAATGGCCCCCAACACACTATAACATGTGTACATGTTGCCTGCTTAAAACACAGCTCTGTCATTCTTTTTCTCAGCTAGGATCAAAGCCGATTTAGAGGAAAATGCATCAAAATGCAGCATTTCATAAGCAACAACAGGGTAGCAACCAAGTAGATATGGAATGCAGCTAATGCCATGTGTACACTGCTTCCCAAACCAGCACACTGCCTGCAGAGTAAATGGGAAGGTGTACACAGCCTTTTGGCATACTAAAATATTTTGCCAGCTAAAATTGAGGACTTCTATGCCCCCTCCCGGGATGAAGGTGGCACTGTGGGTTAAACCACTGAGCCTAGGGCTTGCCGATCAGAAGGTCGGTGGTTCGCATCCCCACAGCGGGGTGAGCTCCCATTGCTCGGTCCCTGCTCCTGCCCACCTAGCAGTTCGAAAGCACGTCAAAGTGCAAGTAGATAAATACTGCTCTGGCGAGAAGGTAAACGGCATTTGTGTGTGCTGCTCTGGTTCGCCAGAAGCGGCTTGGTCATGCTGGCCACATGACCCGGAAGCTGTACACCGGCTCCCTTGGTCAATAAAGTGAGATGAGCGCCACAACCCCAGAGTCGTCCACGACTTTACCTTTACCTTTATGCCCCCTCCCAGTGAGCTTATCTACATTTCCATTTGTTCTGTGATTTCTAGCCAGAGGTCCAAACCCCACTGTTTATTGCTGAATTGGAAAAAATGACAGGACCCAACCCCCCCCCCAAAAAAAACCTCTTGGACCCACGCCTAGAAATCATGGGAGAAATTGAAGTGTGGATGAATCCTATGAATAAGTCACAAGCTATAGATTTCAACGAACCAGACCAAATTAGTAGCAGTTAAGTGCCATTGAAATCAATGTGTAATGTTACTGATTATTAACTTAGCAGTGCAACCCTATACATGTTTATGCAGAAACAAGTCAAACACTCCCAGGTAGTTAAGGTCCCTGTGTGTAGGTCTGTAGCCCAAGTTGCATTGATTTCTATGGGAACAAAGCATAACGGATTTGCTCTGGGTCCAACACTACATGAATGAAGAAGCGACTAAACATTTTTGCACCAACTAAATGCTTGTGCACCTGCTGGCTTTGGAGTTAAAAAAACAACAACAACAAATGAAACTCAGAATAAGTGAACTACAGGACTGAGGCCATAACCTTTTAGTTTACAAACTGGTATTGGGCCAAATTGTTAAACTATTTTGCTACTGCATTTTCCAGTTAAATACGCTTTTGGCTGGAGATTTGAAGAGCAGGGAAACTGTTGTTTAATAATTCCTCCTTTCATGTTTATAGCTTCGAGTTGCTGTTTTGTTTTGCAGTGTTAATAATTGATTTGCTGATTTGTATCTTTTTCTTTTTCTTTTTGCATTTCATTGACCATCAGCTGCTTTAAGAGTCACTGAGTGGTAGGGAAACTGTGTATAATTGCAGAAATAATAATAATAATAATAATAATAATAATAATAATAATAATAATAGCAGCAGCAGCAGCAACATATACTTCCATGGCCTTAAAATGCAAACAATGCCTTATCACACTCATAGATAAGAACCACACTGGGACAGACCAAAGTCTTATCTAGTCCAGCATTCCCAAATGCCTCTGGGAAGCCAAGCATGGCATGGCACTTAGAAGGGGTTTACTGCTTGAGCAATGTGCCACTGCCTACCTCATCTGAAACAAAAAATCAATCATTTATTATCATCATCATCATCATCATTATTGGTTTAACATGGCGTTAATCCAAATGAAGGATGGTGGATGGCATCCAATGGTGACTCTCTGCTGGCAGTAGGAATCCATCAGCAGAACAAGCAGAGAACAATTTTTGGCAATCGCCCTGTAGCATCCCATGCCCCAACTCCTAAATCTTTTTTCTGGAGGGTCATCTACCCTCCGGAAGAGATCTGAAGGGACACAGGGCACTGCAGGGAGGAGAGGGGACCACTGAAATCTCCTTCTAATCAAGTTGTTGAGTTTTTTTCTTTTCTTTTCTTGCAAATTCAAGACGTGTATGGCAATCCTATTCTAACCCTCTTCTGCTGACAGATTCCTTCCGCAAGAAGTGGCGTCACTGGGTCCACCCCTTATCTTATCTATTTTGTTATCTCTGCCCCTTGTAGATGGTTGTGTTTGGGGAAAGGGATTTCTGGAAGACTTGACTCTTCTGAAAAGGAATACTACTGTATATTCCAGCGTATAAGACTACTTTTTAACCCAGGGAAATCTTCTCAAAAGTCGGGGGTTGTCTTGTACGCCGGGTCGTATTTCTTATACGGTGAGTCTATCCCAAACTCTCTATTTTAACTGGAAAAGTTGGGGTCGATTTATACACCCAGTCGTCTTATACGCTGGAATATACAGTAGCTGTTCATCAAAAGAAAACTGGTGAGCCTCTTTATAATCCCTACTAGCAGTATGTGACTTACATCCTTTGGGAGGTTCTGCTGCTTACCAACCAGCTTTTGCTGGGTTCATTCCGTATTCAGACCTTTTGAGCCTTCTCCTCAAATTCCTGAAATGACACAATTTTAAGAAGTTAATTAGCTGAGCTAATGCTAAAATCTGTGCACTCATGATTTAATAAAGCAGGGAGAAATTTCAGTGCGGCTTAAAGGGGTGGAAATCAACATTGGATGAAAGATGCACTGGACTTGGGTTCTCATGCTATCCACCTTTCCCCCCCATCATGGGTAAAAATTCCAATATATATTTAAGATGGTACTCCATACAGTGATTGCATTTAAGGCATAAATTAGTTCATTACTAATATACAGTTGTTTGCAAAGTTGCACCATGCTTTCAGCACCTAATAAACCAAGCACAGAAAAAGCTAAGAGCTTCTTTTGAGAAACAAATTTCTTAGAGATTAAGGACCACAATTTTCTCGCGCATGCATTAACATTTTAAGAGTGTAATCATGCAAAAGCAAATTTTCTGCATACATAAAAACCTCATGCTTAATAATCTTTACACGCTGCCTCAAGAGCTATTTTCAGATTAATTTAGGAAATATCACTGTAGTGCTAGACAGACTGCAGTGATATGCTCTCCCCTTTTGAGTACGGTTCATCTTCACTAATAAAACCTTCATCAAAGTGCATTGTCTTAATCTTTAAAAACAAACTCCACTTAATTCGAATCGTCTAATTGCAATATAAAACTGGAGCTTTTCTCTTTGGATGCCCTTCTCACCTGACTCCCCCAATTACCTGATTATATGGGGAAAGCCTCCTAAACACCAGACCTTTGAAGAACATATTCTATTTTTCTTGCATCAATCACACAAGATGTGCTTTGTTACGCTGTTGTAGAATTCTGAAACTGCTATGATCTTCACAATGCAACAGGCAACAACACTCCAGCCCAATGTTTTAAGCACTTCTAAAGCAGAAGATGGGGAACTAAGATCTCTGCTGGAGACAGCCATTGCCAGTCAGAATAAGCAACACAGGGCTAGGAGAACAAATAGTCTGACTTGGTATTAGGCAGCTTCAGTTATATCATAACTTTCACTTGATGGTGCCTGCCCCCCCAAAAAACAGAAAAAAGGCAATTGATTAATTTCAATTACTTTCTTCATGAAAATACCATGATAGTAAAAAAATCATTAGTGAGAATGTAACCTAGACACTCACTAAAACAGATAACCTGTCCTTTTTCTGAAGGTTCAAGACAATTAAGTATAATAAAAACCATGGTGGTAAATCATTATTCTCATGGCAGGGAGAGTCTACACATGCAGTAGGACTGGGCGATATCTGGTTTTCAACATCGTGATATATTACCAGCTAAACATTGTGATATACTGATATATCGCAATATCTGATATAAGGATGGAGCTATGTACAGGCATTGGGTTTCCCCGCACGCACGCGCACACACACACACACACCATGATTAGTGATGTATTGCCAGGTCAAAAATTATAAAAACAGTATCACGGTTCAATATCACTTCAAACCTCTTTGGGGCCATATATTGATATATCGCCCAGTCTTAAAATGCAGTGAGGTTCCAGGTTTGTATTTCTAAAAAGCAACCACCCATTAGCATCACATGCTCAGCCACCTTTAAACTACTCTTGACTGTGTGTAACATAGCTTCCTCCCTGCATATCTAGTAACATGGGGGAATTGACCTGTTCAGACACATTACAGTTTAGAGTAAATATTCAGGTTAAACAAGGGGAGATATTAGTGTTTGGGAGATGTGAAATTAAAAACACACACAATGCACACAAACACTCGTATGAGCCTACTTTGTTTTCCAGAACTGATCTTCCCCAGCCCATTAAACCACTATAAAAGCTCATGTTTGAGCCTAGGAGCCCTCCAAATTTACATAGCACATCAGAATGATATGATAGCCATGTTCAAATATATTAAAGCAGTGGTCCTCAACCTTGGGCCTCCAGATGTTTTGAGACTACAATTCCCGTCATCCCTGACCACTGGTCCTACTAGCTAGGGATCATGGGAGTTGTAGGCCAAAAACATCTGGAGGCCCAAGGTTGAGGACCACTGTATTAAAGGATGCCATATAGAGGAGGGAGAAAGCTTGTTTTCTGCTGCTCCAGAGAAGCGGACACAGAGCAATGGATTCAAACTACAAGAAAGAAGATTCCACCTAAACATTAGGAAGAATTTCCTGACAGTAAGAGCTGTTCGACAGTGGAATTTGCTGCCAAGGAGTGTGGTGGAGTCTCCTTCTTTGGAGGTCTTTAAGCAGAGGCTTGACAGCCATCTGTCAGGAATGCTTCGATGGTGTTTCCTGCTTGGCAGGGGGTTGGACTGGATGGCCCTTGTGGTCTCTTCCAACTCTATGATTCTATGAGAATTCTTAGAATCATTTGGAAGGGACCATGGGGATCATCTAGTCCAACTCCCTGCAGTGCAGGAATCTTTCACCCAACATGGGGCTCGAACTCATGACCCTGAGTCTCATGCTTTACCAACTGAGCTATCATGCCTGAAGAAAGCCCCATGCCTAGGACCTAAAGAGGCCTGACCAGCACCACAATTTGCTTCGTCCGGTCTGATTAGGACCTGAACAGGACCTCCCCTCTTCACAACGCTGTGCTGGAGGCCCCACTTGTCAATGAAATCAATTTGCTTGTAGCAGCACTGTTACTATGACGTTGGCGAATATACTCAGGATTGGAGTACCATAGTGACCTTTCTGATTCATGAGCCTACTGAACCCCCCATCTTGAACACAACAGCTCCGACTGTGGCGTGACTTGGCCCCAAGGCTCAGAAAGCATGACAGCCCACGGGGCTTATAATTTGTGGCCTAACAGTTTTGTGTCCCTGACATTAGTGACCTTTTCCATTCATTGGCTTTCACTGGCCACATCCCAGTAAAGGCTCGTCAGCAAGAGCAGTGATCTTTTGGCAGCGAATGCCAGAAATATGGTTCCTTTTTAAATTAAGGGGAGGGTGCTGCCTTTTATTTTAGAGTGGAGTGCTGTGGTGGCACTTGTGACAGATGTGGAACTACAAATCCCATCAGCCCCAGCCAGCAACAGGGATGATCAGAATCGCAGTCCAGCAACATCCAAAGGGAGAGAGGTTGCCCATTCCTTGTGCAGTGGTGGGTTGCCAAAAAGCACAAAAACACACAGTTTTAACAATAGGAAATGGCGTCTAAACCTTTCACATCTCCTCCTTCTGCAGTATATTTTCTCCATATGGAATTCCAGATGCAAGTTAACATTATTGGATTCAATATTCCCAGATGACTTCACTGGAGTTTTGTATGTTTCATCCTTATTGGTTTTCTAGAGCTGACTTAAATCGCGCAGTTTACACAAAACAAGCAAAATGCATCCCCTGGAAGCGGGAGTGGGCAGGACAAAAATTAAGGCTACCATACTTTTGTTTCCTTTGGCCAATGGGGAAAATTATCAGGATGGATTAGGTGGACATAATTTGGGGCAGTAGCTTGCAGTTTTTACTGACTTTTTATTGCTGGCATATAGAATTTACAATTAATAAGATACACTGTTCTTTCTCTCTTCTACTCCCTTCCTCCCAAATGAACACGGGAAGGGCCAAATTTCTTTCATTAGCTGAAATTTAGCGTGCATCTAAAGAACAACGTCAAGGCTAGAGGCACCGCAGGCGAGCTGTTAATGTGGGAACAAAAGGGAATTGGGCCAGTTTAATAACAAACGATGGTGGAGGTTTTCCAGAGATGGCTTAAACCCAACTGGCCCTTTCCACCCCCAGAGCTACAGTATATATGCCTTTCAAGGATTTGCGGTCTGGCATAATCAAGACAGAGTAAACTTACATTCCTAGAAAGGAAAGAAATATTATTAACCAACACAACAAGGTTAGGCAGTATAATGCCCTAGGTTAAAACAACACTGCAGTTAAGAAGTGCCCAGTAAGCAATCAAAATCTATAGTGTACTGGTCTGTGCTGATCCAGGGAAGGAACTCAGGGAACTTCCAGTACATTATTATCTTTTAGGTACCCTGTAGAGATGGTTGTTCTTGAAAATATGAATTAAAAGGGATTTGGGGCCAGGGAGGGGTGTGTGTTTTAGCATGATACTTCCTCCTGCAGGTTTTTTTCTCCTTCTGTGTCTCTGTGTCACTTTCCATTTTCTTTAGTACTATAAATCAAGGCTTTTTTTGGGGGGGGGAGATGTGGTTGTTCTAGAAGTAAAGAGATTGAAAAGAGCTAATATGCTATAGTCCTCACATGGACACTCTTAAAAGCATCACGTGGTAGCTGTTAACAACACAGTGACCACACTATGCAAATTCCCTACCAAGTGAGCAATGTATATAGGGAAATGTGTGCGATTGAGAAACCTAAGCAACAGAGCAGAATGTTGAGCCAAGAATCAGATCCCTGCACAGAGCTAAGCCTTTTATGCTGTGCCAAGTTATCTGCTTCTCTCTGAAAAGGATTTGGTCTCAGTGACCCATGCCTGAGTAATGTCACATTTACCACTGCAACACAGTCCATGAGCTCTCGGCCACACTTTTGTTTGTCCTGCCACTTTGCCCAGAGGAGACCTGCTCTGCACTGCTGAATTGGAACAAATGTCCATCGGGTTTTTCCGCAAACTGACATTCAGCAGTAAAGAACAGGTTTTTCCAGAGAATGCAGTGGAGCTAATGGAAAACTTTCTGGGCCATGCTTTCTGGGCATAGGACAAGCAAAGTGTGGATGAACCTTATGCTGGGATGCCTTGAGGATGCACTTTAGAAGCTACCACTAGTGCAAAATTGCTTCCTGACAGGCCCGGGCTGGCCAAAGAGCACAGTACTCCCAGGGAACACAAGAAGTTGCATTATTAGATCAAACTATTCATCTTTCTAGCCTAGTAATATCTACCCCGCAGAGGCTCTCCAGGATCTGAGCCAGAAGGACGTTTGACTTCCTAGCACATTTGCAAGGATAACATGTAAAGTGGATCATATTCTGGGAGAATTTCCCCTTTTGAATAAACTGCAGTTTTAATGGCCAGCAAGGTGGCAAGAATACACAGAGGAATTATACCAGAAAGATATGGAGGTCTCGTACACCCCAGGAACTGGTATTCATAGGAATAGTGCTAAACTCAGAAATCAAGTCCCTCAGTCATTTACTGTATATAGCATAGCACTTGTCCTAGGTGTTCAAAAGGTTCTTCACACATGAAATCCAATTCAAACTTTACCTTGGTCTAGCTCCAAACTTCTCCAGCGTTTCCCCTGCCGTCTTCATAAGGGCTCCTCCAGTCACTTCACTTTGTCCTATCAATAATAAATGGCCCACAGTGAGAAATTGTATCAGACTTAAAGGAGGACGGGGAAACAGGCACTACAGTGTAAAACAGAGCTTTAAAATCCTGCTCACGTATAAACAATAGGAACATAATTAAAATATGCCTGCTGATGCATCTGGTTATTGCCGTTGTAATAACACCATTCATAACAAAAAAGGGGCAGCATGCCACACAAAAGAAAGGCAAAATTAAAATTTGAAAAATACAGTACGGCTCCTGCTGCCAGACCCATCGAGCTGAGACCACACACCTGAGAGTCAATTACAGAAATCTTACAGACCTGTCACACGCTGCAGTCACTGTGAGGAAATGACAAATGATTGTTTGCCACATGTCCAACCATCTACAACAACAACATCAGCATCAAGCAACATTGTCATTTAGCTCCCCTCTTTCTATGCGCCGGTCCTACAGCAGCTAATGTGGGGGACCTTGGACAACTGGATATTGAAACCCAATAATACTAGAACCCAGGGTGGTCAAAGAGGTTGAACGGCGAGAGAAGTTCTGAAAGGAGGCCGTTCTTCACACAGCACATAGAATGGAACTTGCTGCATCAAAGTGCAGCAAAGGCCACCAACTTGGACAGCTTTAAAAGATAGAACAAATTCATGGAAGATAAGGCTGCTAGCCATGTTGGTCATATATTTTCCCCAGCATCAGAGGCAAAATCCTATGGGTCATCAGCTGTTAAAGAGCTTTCATGCCCTCTCCCATAGGCCTTCTCGTATGCCAAGCTGAGGAAACAACAGCACTTGTTCTCTTGACTGGATGCGTCTACAATGAGTGTACAGTACTTGGGCAGGGGGAGAATGGGATCCCAGCAACAAGTTGTGTCCCTTGACCTGTTTGCATGGTTCCTATGTACATTCAAGCAGTATTTCAGACAGGAACCCACCTGCAAATACCAGAACCTATGGGCATACAGTTTTTTATGTACAAAGGTATATGCATAGACTAAGTCAGGGCTTGTCGTCATGATCCCACTTCCCCCATTTGTGTTCAGTTGTGCTGAACGATTGCAATTAAATTAGCAAAATTATCTATGGGAGCATACGTATGAAGTAGATCAATTGTGCTAAGGCTAGTTCTTGCACTGTTTTCCTCCTACATACCCAAGGAAGCTGACCTTGGCTGTGTGCACATCACAGCTGGCCTGGACTAGACATGTCCTAATACCAAGCTAGCGTTCCAAAAAAGAAGCATATTTGTTATGAAATAAATTATAAGAAACTTCCATGCACAACACCCTGCCCTCCGACACCCACATGTCAAAGTCTGTCCTATTAAGCAGAGTCTTGTAAAGGAATGAGTGGCTTAAGAAAAAAATTCCCCAGTGGCTGCTATGCTTTTATTTATAAATGCTATTATAGATAAAATAAAGATAATCAATCACCTCTCTCAAACTGAAATGAAACAAGACTGACAATTTGGAACAGTGCTCAGTATTGTTACCCGGAAAAGTAAAGGTAAGTCACATGGCACATGCAGTTGTAGTGCTATCCTCTTAAAGCTGGCTCGTGGTCTCCTATAAGAAGTTACAAGGGGACTAGTGTTTGGGTCTGCACCAACCTTTTGCTTTTGCAACATCACTACTCATGAAAACATACTAAGCAAAGCTCTGTTTGGGAAATTAGGAACATTCCTCCCCCCCTAAAGAAAATATGATTAAGACTCCAGTCCAAAATATGTTAAATTGGAATGCTGCTGAAATCAATTAGATTTTATTTAGAGAAAATGTGGTTAGGACCAGGCTACAACTTTGCTTAAATATTACTTTAATAATACTTTACTAGAATTACAACTTTAATAAATACTTTACTAGAATATAACTTGAATAAAAAATAATAATGTGTATCAATGGTTTGCACAGTTACTATCAATGGGCAATAGTTTCTGTGACTATGTAGTTCATACAGGGCTGTCTCCATGTTGGGTCCATGTTGGGTCCACCTTTGCAAAGTGTTCTCTAGTGGACTCCTTTCTATGTTGATCTCCCACCCACTCCCCTACCGCACAGTGGGTTTTCCTAGCAACAGCTGTCAAAGTAGCCCATCTTCTCACCCGAAATATTTCAACATCTATACAAAGCCACTGGGTGAAACTCTAAATAGCGTTTGGGCTGGGTAAATCAGGCATAGGCAAACTCAGGCCCTCCAGATGTTTGGGACTACAATTCCCATCATCCCTGACCACTGGTCCTGGTAGCTAGGGATGATGGGAATTGTAGTTCCAAACATCTGGAGGGCCGGAGTTTTCCTATGCCTGGTGTAAATCAATATGTATACAGAATGATAGGATTGGAAGGGGTTCCAAGGATCCCCATGTCCAACCTCCTGCAATACAGGAATCTCAACTAAAGCATCCATGACAGATGACCATGGATGGACAGATGACCAGCATCACATAGCAGAGAGATACATGAAAAAAAAGTAGAGAAACGTGTCTCGTTTGGCTGTTTGAGTAGGGAGTTTCCGACTTATGTTGGAAGCAATGGTTTGTTTGTTTTTTCATCAGAGGAGGGAGGGAAGGAAGGAGGGAGGAAGGAAGGAGGGCCATCACCCCAGGGTGCCACGGCACCCTGGTTGAAAACCACTGCCCTAAAGAATGAAAGCATTTCTCCGTTAAGAGTAAATAAATAAATAATACAGTGGTACCTCTGGTTACAAACACGATCCGTTCTGGGGTGCCGTTCGCACCCCGAAAAGTCCACAAACAGAGCGGCGTTTCTGCGCATGCGCGAAGCACAATAGAGCGCTTCTGCGCATGTGCGAACTGTGCAGAACACTTCTGCGCGTGTGCACGGTGAAACCCGGAAGTGCCGCATTCTTAACCTGAGAAAACGCAAGATGAAGCGTTTGCAAGAAGAGGTATGACTGTAATAATTATGTAGGGTCCTTGGTACTTAAAATGTTGTAGGCTTCTGCTAATGGAGTGGGGCTCCCCCCTCCTCCCTGTGCCCCCCCAAAAAAAACTGGCTCTAGGGCAGTTGGGAGAACCCCCGGAACAGCATATGGGGGGAAAAGAGGGGGGACTGTTCCACTTGGCAAGCTGAAAGAAAAGCTCGCTCTGATGGAACGATTGACATAGCACAACATTGAATTCCTTCCCCTGTATGCTTTTAATATCCTGACGCATGTCCACATGAACGACAAATGTCAAAAAGATATTAATTTAATCTCACTCCTTAAAAAAACTATGATTTGTGTATTATATTAGACCCATTAATTCAGTTAACTTGTGAATCCTTGGAAATATATTTTTGTTATTTGAAACATATGCTCAACTTAAATTACTTGCAGAAAATCCCATTTTGCACATGATAAACTAGTTGAGTGGGAAGTGAAATGCTTAAAAAAAACAAAAAACAGGTGACACCCTGATCTTAAGCATCTGCATTGGCATATCCGTCAATCCCTAGACCAGCCTTCCTCAACATTGCGTCTTCCAGATACTTTGAACTACAACTCCCATCAGCCTCAGTCAGCATGGCCAATGGTCAGGTATGATGGCACATGTAGTACAACGTATCTGAAGCACACCAGGTTGGGGAAGCCTGTCCTAGAGCCTTCTGTCCTGGATAATTATCAGCCAGTTTCCACTGTCCCTTTTGCTGTGTGCAAGATATTTAAGCAAATGACAGGTTCTTGGATAGTATGGGTGCATTCCGGTTGGGAAGATGGCTTTGTTCGGGGAATGAATCTGCACTGACAGATAACCTGCACTGGAAACTACATAGGAGGAGCATGGCATCTTCATTTCTGCAGGATTGCTCTGTGTCTTTCAACGCCGCCTACGGTACCATGGTAACCGCTGGATTCTCTACCTGGGTTACAGATGGTTTTGTGATGGCTTCAGCACTATTTGAAAGGCAAGTTCCAGAAGGTGGTGCTGAGGGACCACTGCTCAGCCCCTTAGCCCTTGGCCTATGGGTCCTGTGGAACTCCTGTTTTGTCCCCTGCGCTCATTATGGCTACATTAAACCCACTGGCAATGGCCACTTAAAAGTATGGAGCACAAACTTTTTTTTTTAATATATTTTTTATTAATCTTTTATCAACAAAACATACAAAATACAAAAAACATCAAAATACAAAATACAAAAATACAAAAATCAAACAACATATAACAGAAAAATATATCATGGAGCACAAACTTAACCAGGAAAGCAGTCTGAGCAACTAAGGGAAATCAAAGCCACAAAAGACAATGTTTTAGGCCATGGGTAGGCAAACTAAGGCCCAGGGACCAGATCCGGCCCAATCACCTTCTCAATCCGGCCCGCGGACGGTCCGGGAATCAGTGTGTTTTTACATGTGTAGAATGTGTCCTTTTATTTAAAATGCATCGCTGGGTTATTTGTGGGGCCTGCCTGGTGTTTTTACGAGAGAAGAATGTGTGCTTTTATTTAAAATGCATCTCTGGGTTATTTGTGGGGCATAGGAATTCGTTGATTTCCCCCCCAAAAAATATAATCCAGGCCCCCACAAGGTCTGTGGGACAGTGGACTGGCCCCCTGCTGAAAATGTTTGCTGACCCCTTGTTTTAGGCTTTACTGACAAATTTAAAACAAACTCATCATTGGGGTGAAATGGCATCAATATCAGATTGCTGATTGTCTAATAAAAATATGTAACTTTGTCCCTAAGCTCAGCCTCCTTATGGGAAGACTGTATCAGAGGTGGTGTGCCTCTGAATAGAAGTTGTGGAGGGGCATAAATGCAGATAGCTCTGTTGCGTTCATGCCCTGCTTGTGGGCTTCCTAGAGGCATCTGATTGTCTACCATGAGAACAAGATGCTAAGGTAGGGGAGGTCTTTTGCTTGATGCAGTAGGTTCTCAACAACCGGCAAGGAGTGTAGCTCAGAGGCCGAGCATCTGTCTTATATGCCACACAAACAAAAAGCAAAATAAAAAAATTCCTTCAGTAGCACCTTAAAGACCAACTAAGTTTTTATTTTGGTATGAGCTTTCGTGTGCATGCACACTTCTTCAGATCATACCAAAATAAAAACTTAGTTGGTCTTTAAGGTGCTACTGAAGGAATTTTTTTATTTTACTTCGATCCAGACCAACACGGCTACCTACCTGTAAACAAAAAGCAGATCCCACAAGTCTGAAGAGCTACTATTCCTGATACGGATTATGGAAACAAGCCAATCACATGCCTCTGCAGCCACACTGTCCATCCAATCCCTGCTCCAGAAGTGCATAGGGCCAGGCACAATGCTCTCCTCTACTGGTGCAATGCCACAAATAAGAGTTTGGGTGCTAGCCACCACAAAGCAGCTCAAGACCTAGTACCAGAATGTCAAGCACTGAAAGTGTTAAGGGCAGGCGTGCTTCCCTGAAACTAGCTCGGGAGGAGGTGGAGCCATTGAGAGTTCTGATATGTGATATTCTAAGGACCATTTGAGCATCCCAGTCACTGCAACAAGCAGTCCAACTCTGAATGCTGTTTTTTCTAGTGCCTGCCTCATGAGGAAAATGGCCCTTGCTCACTTGTCAGGGGTAAGGTACTGCAGAGCAAGCCACTGTTTGCACTGCGGCAATTCAAGTAATTCTGTAAGTTTTTTTCCCCTACTAGTAACAGCCTGCTAGGAACTCTTCCGAATCCATTGCCAAACGCAGAATACAATAAAGGGTTAAATGATACACCAATTAAACACAGCAGATATATAAACATGGAAATTTATATTTGAATCAGATTGGATTGCACAAATTATTGAAGACCACATATTTTCACGCAATGATGTGGACTTTTGTTGAGGCAGCAGCCTTAAATGGCTTGTGGGTGGTGCCAACCGTACCTTTCAAATATACAGTGGTACCATGCAATTTCCCCCCCCAAACTTTCAGCTAAAACTCTGTGGAAGCTAAAAATGCAATGGAGAAGCACTCCATCAACAAACAAAAACAGATTATGTAAATTAAAGGCAAAATATAACATTTAAAAATCTTATTATAAAAATGTATATAGGGTGTATTTTGTTAAATATGCTTTTGCAAAAGTAGTCAAGTATGCCAATAGACGTCATCTCTACCACTAAGGCAAGTTAGTGCATAATTAAGAAGTCTTGTAGTTGAAAAGAACTACTGCATACTTTTGCTTTTATAAAAGCACCTTTTAAATATTCTTTGAATCTGCTGATAAGAATGAAAAATAAATTTGATGCATTTACTCAAATTAACAGTATTTGCACCTCAGTGCAGATTTTCAGCCCCAATATATTCTAGCTCCCCTTACCTATTTCAAGTGCATTCAGAATCTGTATGTATCTGAACACATAATGAAAATCTTGGGATTCCAGTTTTGGATGCAGTCCTGTAGTTTTACATGAGAGTAACCCCCACTGAACTCAACAGGGCTTACTTCTGAGTTAGACATTGCACTGTTAGGAACCAACATAATAAACTGTCACTCAAATCCTCTGTCTTTCCGTAGTAATGGCTAGTACTGAAATTTAGCACCAAAAGAGCATATTCAGAATATTAGCATGTTTTAAAAATGTCTTATATTCAGTGCTTTCTTTCTTTCTAGAAAAATAGGTGTGGGTACTCACCATGAAGTTTCTACAGTAAGTGCAGCATTTTTTAACAACAACAAAAAGAGGTGCCGGTATCGCATACCCCCTGAAGAAGAAAAAGCACTGCTTATATTGCTGCCTAGTTGATTAACCCCAAAATGGTCAGAACAAACATATAACTATAAAATCACTGGATAAGAGTTGAATGAATAATAACAATCCTCAAAACCACGTACATAGTTTTCATCTGCTTTGTCAACTGCAACCATTTTTAGATTATATACTTAAGCAGTCAAACCATAACTGTCATCGGCAGCATAAAGCTTTTCTATATTGGAATCAGATAACCGTTCAAATGAGGGGAAGGAGGGGGGGAAAGACTTATCTAATTCAAAGTATATATACTGTACAGATCGTACGGTTGAAAATCTCCTGCAGTTTAAAGCACTGTATCCACAAACCTGTAACAGAATTCCATCCTACGCCCAGAAGCTAAACAAAATTGCCAAGGATGATGGAAAGCAGGCGTGTAACACATACATGGCTGTAACCATGCTTGACACATGGCTGCATTTTCTCCTGTGCCGTCGAAGTTAAAGGTGCTGAACACCGATGCCACTTTTGTCTCCTTCTGATATGGATCCAAGATGCCAGGCATGGAGACCAGGGCATTGAAGCTAATGCAGTCAGCCTTAGCAAATTAGGTAAATTAGAAATCGTTTGATGGCATTCTATTGTTGCCATTGTAATCACAGTAATTTTCATTGGTAATGGTGCTTCGTGATGAAGTGGGGTTCTCACGGAATAATTGTGAAAGGTATATTGGAAGAATCAGCATGTAGCATCTGGCTGCAAAAAGAAGGGGGGGGAAGGCTCTTCAGATTCAAATTGGCATTATATTTTATCTTGAAAATTTATTAGAGATTCACATCATGCCATTTTAAGTGGAAAAGGTGAAAGCAGAGTAATTTTGTTCTATGAATTATTCATAATTATTCAGACTGGGTGAAGCTGCCATCCAGGCGCTGACAGTTTCTTCTGCTCTGAGCCTCCATTTACGCTTGTCATTTTTATTCCTTTATCTGCGATCGCTTTCTTAGTTACAGAACTTGTCCCTTAGGGCTTCCTCTTCGCAAAAAAACCAACAAAAACCTGAGTCTTTCAAATCAGCAAGAATGCAAAAGGATGTGCTGCTTGCCACAAATCACAGTTCTCCACGAGCTGTCTTTTTCTCTCCCCCCCCATCACATCGCCTCCCCCCCCTCCAATAGCATTTTGAAAACCCACATCCACAACGTTGCCTGTTCTTTGATTAGATGGCTTTAGAGAAGGAAAAAGAAACAGCAAAATACACACAAAAAAGGAGTGTGTTGCAACTGAAGAAGAGTCATATATTCTCCTGAAACAACAACCCAGAAGATAGTGGTGTTTTGTGCGTCTTCCTTTGTTGTCAATGTAACGCATTCTAGCTGCATAGCATCACGCAGAAAGAAACAACTGTTAAGGCAGGCTGACTTCAGTGCCCTCGCTTCCAATGTGACGCGGACAAGGACTGTGCTCACGACAGACTAATCCACACAAATATACACTTAGGAGGCTAAAAAAAGAGAGAGAAAGAAAAAAAAGAAAACCACAAGTAAATAGCTGCTTATGGAAAAGAAATGTAAAAAACAGAAACCAGCAGCAGTTGGGTAGCAAAGTGGAGCACTCGATTCTCACAGGCTGAAAGCGAAAGAGATTGCAATCCCAGAGATTCTCCACTTGATGGCTGGCTGTGACACTGCTAGCCGGCTGCTACCCTGCATCCATCCAAAAGGACTGGGATTGATTTAGGTCAGGGAGTCTGCTTTCTCGCTTTAGCTTTTGCTCTAACCGGTGGGAGAAACTGTGGCTATCTATAGGACCAGGAACTAATATATTACTCTGGGACATTGAGAAGGCTTCCGCAGCAGAGCGCTTGCAACAAAAAAAACCAACAACAACAAAAAACAGGAGGGGGGGTAAAAAGGCCCCAGACAGTAACAGGTATCGTCTCCTTTGTCCTGTTCCTGCAGGTGTGTGTCGTTGTGGCATAAGCAACTGTTCACATACAAGGCAGCAAAAACCAATCGCTCTTCGTCAGAGGCAATTTAGGTAAAAGGCTCCGAGCAGTGCGTGCCTCCGTTCAAGAGATGCTGTTAATGTCTGAAGCTAACATGCACATCCAGGTGGTATGCTTCTCCTGGACAAAGGTTAAAAAAAAGTACACTGCAGTAAAACAAATGGAAGGTTTAATAAAAAATAATAAAGCCTATGCTGCTCTGTGCCCGGTTCTAGGCGTCTGCTTTGCCGCACTGCGACTAGAAAACTGCAGCAGGGAGAGCTCTGGCACTTGCGATAATGTAGAAAGCAGCAGCTCTGTGACAAAGCAGTCAGCTGACTTGCACTGTTATAATTCAATGTCCTCTCTAAAAATAAGGCCAGTTTCTAAGATAGCACCAGAGGCTGACCCGGCATACCAAATCCAGCCCCCAAAAAACTGCAAGAAAGGGAGTGGTGCCAGGGATTCTTCTATTATTACCCTATATCAGATGTGTTGTTTTGAGCTGTTTTGCATGGGGTGACTTGTTTTTTGGGGGGGTGGGGTGGGAGTCCTTCTGCTTTGTAGTAGAGTTACCCTTTGGCATACAGAACTGTTTGCAAAGTTGCTGCATAGCTTTTAGCATCATTGGCAAGTGATAAGCAACAGATAGGCAGGAATGGGTTACAGAAGGTTTCCTAACATGACTCTTAACATGTCTCTGCTGCCCAGATACTAAAGTAATGGGTGCCATTGGGAAATGCAGACCAAGAACAGAACAGCAAATGCTAAGAGTCCAGGGGGAAGCTCTTTAGTCTTCATTTTGCTGGTGCTCAGACAGCAATCCTCCTCCTACAGGTGACAAACATTCAGCAGTTCTCAGCTAAAGCTAACATGTCTGAAAATTAGGACAGCATGCTGACATTACACATTAAAGCCAGTTTTAAACAGGTTTAAGTGTCACAGTACCAAATCAAGGATCCCTGGGAACTTTAATTCTATGAAGGAGCCATGGTCCCAAGAGAGCATTAACATGAAAAACAACAGAACCCTGTGGCACCTTGAAGACTATTGTGACACTAGGTTTTTGTCAGCAAAAGCCTACTTTAGCAGATAGATCATTTTGGGGGGAAATTCTGGATGACCAAACCTGTTTCAGTCTGGTTTAAATGCGTACTGTGCCAGGGCATGAACACCAAAATATTTCATCCGAAGTGGCCCAACAGAAGCCAATACCAGCAGAGAACAATCTTCCAGTCTACCCAGGGCCGTCTTAAACGCCCCTGCCGCTGTGGTGTGCCGGATCTCTCTGGCGCCCTCCCGCCCCGTTTCCCAGCGCGGCTCCCACAGGCGCAGCTGCGCGGCGGACCGGCCGGCCAGCGGGCGGGCGCAGCTCGCGGCGCCTTTCTGGCGGGCCGGCACCATGGTGCCCTGCACCACCGGGGGTTTACCTAGAGCCGGGCCTGAGTCTACCCATCTTTGATTAGGGCTGCAATCCCATGCACTACTGCATTAAAAATAATAATGAGTATGTTCAGAATATTAAGCTAGCATAGGCCTGACCCAAAAGGCCAGGCTCTTTGTAAAGGGTTCTCAGCCATCTAGTCTCCTTTATAATAATAATAATAATAATAATAATAATAATATAATTTATTATTTGTACCCCGCCCATCCGACTGGGTTGCCCCCGTCTACGATATGAAGCTGCAGGGTTTGAATCAAACCTTTCCATGATCAACTAAGTAGCCAAGGATTCCATCTCTTCACCAGCCATTCCTGTGCCACACTGGCAGAAAATACTGCTGTATCCAGAAAAGTGTTAAGACTATTGTTCTGCGGATGGGGAAAGGGAGAATTCGTCACCCATGTCCTCTTTCACAGGACCAACTACAACTCCAAACCTAACCTTGCTACACTTCAGTCTTGCCCTGATAGGCTTGATAGGCTACAAGCCTGTGCCTTTCTTTGCTTAAATTAAATGTGCAGAGGATCCTGCAAGGGCCGAGCAATTAGATTTGCTGCCACTAGCTTCCTTTAGAAAAACAACCCAGCACAGAGGTGCTCTGTGACTGTAGAAAAGGTGGGAAATGTTTATCTGCTCCTGACAGCCACAGTCTTAAATATGTTGCTATATAGATACAAGAAGTTTCTTTTTTAAAAAAAAGTTCAATGCTTTATTATATTTTTATATACGTTGAAAGCGGCCCAGAGTGGCTGGGGCAACCCAGTAAGATGTGTGGGGTATAGATAGTAAAATTATAAGTATGGAATGGGACGTCCCTATTTTCATCGGAGAAATATTGGAGGGTATGGTACAGCTGCAGTGCCACTGCAGGTGGCGCAGTGCGTGGTGAGTGTCCCGTGGGTGGTGGTGGTGGTGTGGTGGAAGTGTGGCAGAGCAGGGTGGCACTTCCAGTTTTGCCTCAAGTGGCAAAATGAGACATACCACCCGACCTCAAGATTTCAGAACTTGCACCTTGCACCACCTCCGCCTCCCCCCACTGCCGCGGGGCTGCCAGCAGCAGTGGCTGCGGCGGTCACAGCCCAGGCGCGTCTGCAAGCAGCCAGCCTTCCTGCAGCCGAGGACCCCTGCTGGCTGCGGATGCTGTGACGGATGCCACAGCGGCTCCTGCTGCCCCAGTCTCAACCTGGCCGGCACAAGGCTTGCCTGGTCCACTGCCAGGCTTACCAAGCACTGGCTCAGGTGAGTTCCCTGGACCCCTAATTGAGATCCACTGGTCTAGGACATCAAGGATGTCTGTGTATGCTCTGCTAGTCAACAGACCTTCAGGTGAAAAAGGTAGACAGGGAGCTGGAAGCAAATCCTCTGTTGCCCTGCAGCTCTCTGAGGCTGCCTTTGGAAAACAGGAGGAGCACTGTGTGTCTGAAATACCCTTCCATTCACTGCTCCCAAAGCCAACTTCCAGATTGCATTCAGGAATGTGGAAAATAAATCTCTTTCATCTCCTGCGACTAAATTTAGCATCCACCCACCTCCCACCAGTCTCCAACATTCTGCTTCTTGATATTAACAGGGATGTGGGGAACTGGGTTTTATACAGAGATATTGGAAATAGGCCAGATAAAGTTAGCTGAGACACACTTCTATTGAAATCAGCAGGGCATCTGAACACCTGTGGGGCACATCACAAATTGTAAGCATCAGTCCTACTAGAACACACATGCACCACAAATGCACATGCATGTGTGACAAATGCAGGCATGCCTGTTCTCCCCACCTTGATATTTTGTGTAGGGAAGTTATCATGTATCAAGCTGCCTAAAATACACTACATTTTAGTGCATTATGTATATATATATAATTTCATGTAATTCAATATTATTGCCAGGTACCGACTCAGCAATACATTTTACTGTTTGCCTCTTTCCTCTGGGTGGCCATGGATTTAAATGGTGATTTGCTCAGAGTCACTGCAGGTTTCTGATTTATTAAGCAATAATGAATAAAAGAAACATGCCAACCTGCTTTCCCTATATTAAAGGCAACTATTGCATTACTTATTTATTTGCACTCTCCTTAAAGTTCAACTCAGACGGATTCAAAGAGTAATATTATGGGCCAGATGTTCATCTGAAGTGTTGAGAGGCTAGGATGAGATGGGAAATTTGAAAAAGGGTGGCAGGGGGTTCTCTTAAGGTTGCCTGTCCAAATGAGTATACAAAAGGGAGGGAGACAGAAGGAATTTGGTTATATTGCAGCCCATGCAATATCAATGGAAGGGATCAATATAGAGAGCATTAGAAAAGCATAGGGTAAACCAAAAGAAAGGAAATTGAAAAATGCTGCTAGCCACCCCCACCCCCACCCCGCATGTTCAACAATGGTGTTTTAAAAGATCCGAATGCACTTTCAGTAAAAGTCTTTTGTAGGGTCAATCCTAGGCCAATGAGCCTAGCTTAAGTTAAGGCCTTGTGCCTGCTTAAGTTAAAGTCTTGGTTTTTTGTTACCGTAGTTCTGCACAGAATGAGTTTTGTTTAACTTGGTGAAGTCTAGGCTCACAAGGGTCAAATCTGATAGTACTGTATTTAGGCACATAATATAACAGATTAGGAGGAGATGACACAAGATTGCAAGCCTAAAGATCTTATCTTGATGTGATCAAGTCACAGCAGCTGGCTTCCCCTAGCAGCTTAACTCCTTGCTTCCTACCATTTATTCTCTCTCTTGCTTTTATCTCTGTTTTTCCTTTCCAACCACCCCTTGAGCCAGTTTTGCACCCTAGCACTGAGAAAAGTAAGATATCGGTGACGAAAACCCTGCACGCTACCCGATGAGAACTTTCAGTTATTTTTGTTCACCTGCGGAGATTTTCAAAATGCAATTCATTTTTTCATTAATTGATGGTGAATGGTAGTGTGAAACAAAACACACGAAAAATGCATTAGCATTACTGCAAATAGCTATTAACCAGTTAGAAGAACATATAAAAAGAAAGATAACGAGAGTGTGCTGTAAATATATAATTTCACTATTAGATCACAGAGACACTCTGAAATTCATTCTAGGAGTCCATCTCTAGGCTGAACCAGGTGTAAACTGAGCATATTTTTAGTTATTTAAAGACATACTTGATAGATCTCAATGAGTTTAAAGTATTTTCATGCAAATGAACCTAAAAGTTTATCAGGGACTCATTTTCAGCAGTGCTTGCCTCTATGCCAAGGGTGGGGGAACTTTTTTGGCCTGGTGGGCCAGATCTTTATTTCCTTTGCACTGCCAAACCAACTTTGACAGGTAGGTGGGGCCACCCAGCTGCCAATCATCTGATATCATATGGATGTCATGTGACTGACATGTCCCCCTACACCAGGAGTAGTCAACCTTTTTATACCTACCGCCCACTAATGCATCTTTCTTGATGGTAAAATTTCCTTACCGCCCACCAGTGCTGCAGTAACATGTGGCGTAGAACCCCCTACCGCCCACCTGGAATCCTGAAATGCCCACTAGTGGGTGGTAGGGACCAGGTTGACTACCCCTGCCCTACACCGGCCCACTCCCATCAGCAGAGCTACAACATAGATAAAACAGTGAGTAATCTCAACCAATTAACCATTTGAAATTGGCTTTGGTTTCTGATAATATTGCTCTTTAAGGTAGTGCTACCAAGAGGTTTTCGGATCAGGTACAGATGGAGAACTGCCACTTCTCCAAGACAGAAATATAACCTGAGATTGTATACACACATACACATACGCTGAACTGTTTAAATATTTTCTGCTAGACAGCAATGCATATGGGTGGGAAAGGGAGAACCGTACGTCAAATGGTAGAAAAACAAAATAAAACCAAATCAAATGGGCGGCGGGGAGGGGGGAGCCTCACCCTCAAATTGTTGGACCAATTTAAAACTGGCCAGGTGCCAATGCCATTTGGTTATATAAGCACACAAACACAGAGATAAAACCCCAGGCATAATGATCATTTCAAGTGTTGCAAAACAATGGAGATCAGACACCGTCCTGTTCAATAGGAGACATAAATGTTTATCAGTTTTGATAAACTCTCTTGCTTGCACTGACTGTATACTTGCTACTTGTTACTTGCACCAAGCATTGTGGAAAGTAATAGCTGCAATGCTCATTGCAATTTTTAGGTACAGTATTATATGATGCCAGTACAAACAACAACAACAACAAAAATCCTTCCAGCCCTCCTTAGAGACCAACTAAGTTTGTCATTGGTTTGAGCTTTTGTGTGCATGCACACTTCTTCAGATACACTGAACCAGAAGTCACCAGACGCTTATATATAGTGAGAGGGTGGGGAGGGGTATTACTCAGAAGGGTGGTGGGAATGGGTGATTGACTGACTGATAGCTGTTGACGACTGTTAATGACTGCAATTGGTCTTACAGGAAAAAGCAAGGGGTGAGATGGCTAAAGATAGCGTTATCATGTATAATGAGATAAGAATCCAATGTCTTTATTCAGACCAGGTCTCTCCATGGTTTTAAGCTTGGTAATAAGTTGCAGCTCAGCAACTTCTCTTTCCAGTCTATTTCTGAAATTCTTTTGTAATAAGACAGCTACTTTGAGATCTTGTATAGAATGTCCTGGGAGATTGAAATGTTCTCCTACTGGTTTCTCTGTCTTGTGATTCCTGATGTCAGATTTATGTCCATTTATCCTTTGGCGTAGGGTTTGGCCTGTTTGTCCAATATAGACAGCGGAAGGGCACTGTTGGCATTTCATGGCATACACAATGTTGCCAGTAATATCACAGACATTTTGAGAAAAGTTTTGCAGGTCTGTGTTTTTGTTCTTTGTAGCAGTGAACTGGTCTTGTGAAAATTCACAGGTGTATTGGATATACACAAGATCATTGTCCCCTTTTCCATATGTGTCATGGTAAATGTTAATTGATTTGGTTATTGTGGTAGACGTTGTTATATTAAAGGAGAAAAATTTAATTAGGTGTGAACTGGAAGAATGCTTATATGGCTTCTCTGCACCGGTTGCTTCCTGGAGCTCTTTCCCCCCTGTATCATTCAAAACAGAGTTGCGCTTTGAATGCAAGTCAAAAAGTAGATTGGAGGTGTCTGTTTGGAGTAGGAAAAGAGTACAGATGGAAACAAGAGTTGGCAACAGCTCCTTCCAGATACTGTTCATAATTCCCCTCTTGAAGCTGCTTTTCTTCTTCACTGCCAGTTTTTTTTGTTTATATGCTTTGTAAGGCATGCCGTTTCTGCAATATGGTGCCTTTATTATACTTTATATGGCATGCAATTTCTGCACAATTAAGCAAAGCATGAAAACAAATTGGCCTAGTTTTTCCACATCTGTGGCAATGTAATATGTGACTAGGAATTTACCCATTGTGCATATCTCCTTAGGTGTTGTATACTGTAATTATTAAGAAGTAATTAGAGATAATTTTGACCCACAGGTGATCTAGTGTGGCAAAATATGGTATGCAGGTAACACCTTTCTTCTCATCTACGGTATGCAAACTGTGTTTTTCTAGCCACTTAACATTATAGCAAAAGCATTTTTGCATGATACTGTATTCAATAGCCGTGTCAGTGATTCTAATCATTGCTCTCTTGAATTTTAGACCTGAATACATTTTCTTGAAAGATGAGTTCATTACTAAGACTTTTAAGTTTGAGTATTGATAGTCAATTAATGGCTAGCATTTTGTTGCTGCTGCCTTCAATCCAGTTAATATAGACAGGATTGTACTTTCTGCTGTACTGCCCATCACAATGATCGCTCTCCACCTACATCTGACTGATGCTGTGCTTTCATGAGCGATACTGTAATATTGTATTATAGTATTTCATGTTTCTAAGCCACCAAGAGTATGCATAGCTGCCAAGTTTTCCCTTTTCTCGCGAGGAAGCCTATTCAGCATAAGGGAAAATCCCTTAAAAAAAGGGATAACTTGGCAGCTATGAGTATGTCATTGTGCATCCTATATAAATGCTATAAATAAACAAATGGAAAGTATCTGATCAATATAAAGTTCTGGTCCATTTGTGCTATTGCTTCAAAACCACACTTTACAACTTTGTGCTAGTCACTAGTACAAAGACCCTAACCATTGCTCCTACAGTATATTACACTCTTTGCTTTGTGTCTTAACATTTGGCTTCTCCACTCTGTTCTATTGTCAGTTCCAAAAATAAAATTTAATTCGTCCTGTAATCTGAAGTTCCCTATCTCATATCAAGGAAGATACACACCGGAAGGTGATGGATTGAAGATGGAGGGTCCTGTTTGAGGGTCAGTGCAGAGAGGGTCTCCCAGAGAGGGAAGCTCCCAGGCAGTGCTGGAGTCCCCTAGGCAGTCGAAATCTCGAGAGGGGGGGGGGCTCGTGTATGCGCCCTAGTGGGATAACATTGAACTAAGAAACTTCAATTGAAATTTTATTTCAAGATCAAATCAATATTATTTTGCTCCATTGTCATGGGACCCCTAAAAGACGTAGGGCCCCATAGGCCAGTGCCTACTCTACCTATTTATTGTTTCTTATGTGAAAAACTCTCAATGAAAATTGATTACAAAAATAAAATTTAATTGAGCATTTAAAAGTGACAGACACAAGTGATTCACAGGAAACTGAATTCTATTATCAATACTGTGGTCTGTGCATTTCCCTTTACTTCTACAGCATCAGTCCTTTTTCCTTATTATGGAACCTCCATGAATATTTATTGATGACATTTTTCTTTCCATTCAAAAATGCCCAAGGCCACATTCAAAACTTAAACAACAGGTATATACAACAATCATACCACACCTCTGACTGGAGAGGAAATCTCTTGTCTGTTGGGGCCCCAGTACATCTTTCTGTGGGGGACCAATCCCCCCAACAGTGTTTGGACTGGTAGCAATCATTGGTCTCAGGAAGAACATGGGGACCTTGTACGTCTGTTTCCAGGGACCTGACAACGAAACAACCAGCCACCATGATAAATACGGTACCGGCCCAGTCTTTGTCTTGCATTGCAGCCTCTTTTTCTTCAGCTGAATATAAAACTTTTGGCCCCAGATGGTGAAAATGCTTGAGTTTGAGGGTCATGCTTAACAGGGTCTATTTAGGGAATTAATGCTCTGCACACACAAGTGTTTTTAGTCTCTAAACAACAAACAGGATTGATTTCCAAATGGTGGCATTAAATCCAAACTGCTAGTGCGCAAACACAATAGGGCAATGTACTAGAACTGAATCAGAAAGCAGCTAAAAGGAAATAGTATTCTTGATAGTGAGTAAACTATTAACCGACACCAACTATTGCAGCTGCAGGTAAAACAAATGAGCGATAACATTGCACCTGGCCTTCAATAAAATGTTCTCTGTGATTTAACTAGGGACGGTGATAAGTGAGCATTTTCTAGCTTGGTAATTAATACGAGAGAGAGAGAGAGAGAGAGAGAGAGAGAGAGAGAGAGAGAGAGAGAGAGAGAGAGAAGACTTTGTTGTTTTGTAGGAACAGCTGATAGTATTTTACTTAGCACAAAGTTTTGTCTCTGTGCAGATTTATGATTTACAAGATGAGAAGGTCTGTGTGAAGAACAAACAGTTGGGTACATGGGCTGGAATACACTGGTTGACTTATCCAGATCAGTGCCTTTCAGATAAAGACAATAATCCGTGTTAAGTGAAGTAACAAACTAGTCTTTCTTATATAACTGTTCTCATTTCTCAAAAACTTGCCAGATGTTACTAAGGGTAACTTAAATTACTCTTAAGTAATTTGGTTTCTACCACTTCTTGAAATCACCTACCGGTAGTAGTTATTTTGGGGTTGTTTTTTGCCATTTTTAACGTCTCGTTTCAAAATTTTAGAAGTACTTTTATTGCTGAGTTTATCACCAAGACATAGTGGCAAAACAACAACGAATCAACATGCATGAACAAAGTGATTGCAACCAGTTTTGAGATGAAAGCATATACAGTACTGCAACAAAAGAAAGCACTGCTGGGATTCCTCTGTGACGAGATTATATCACTGAGCTGTGGCTTATGCCTGGTCAGGGGCAAAACTAGGCTTTATTTCACCGGGGTGAAAGACCCAGTTTGGCGCGCACACACAGGAGCCTCAATGGCGCCCCTCTGGAGGCCTCACCCAACGCAAAAAAATCAGCTAGGACCTCCCCCGGTAGCTATGGCACTGCGTAAGTGACAAGTGCTTAGGACTAAGGACTTGGAGGCAACAGCAAGTGAATTGAAGGTTATGAAAGAAAGTGCAGCAACAGAACAACACAAATAAATAGTGTCAAACCACACTGGCGGGAAAATGTAGAAAATTAAAGTTGCCTTTTTAATATTGCTGTTCTTATGGTGTTGACTTTTATTATTCACGTAAGCTGCCTTGAACTAAATGAGAAACTAAGGGGTATAAATATCATATTAAAAAATCTACAAACACTATCTTTTATAGCGAAACCTTGCATTTTAACCCAAATTACAAACCAAAATGGAATTGTACTACAAACTTTGTTTACAATTCAGTTTGCAAAATTAACCTAATCTTAAGAATTTCACTTTATAGGTGATACTGTGAAGATCAATGGAAAATATTCTCAGCTACGATTGGGCAGAGGTGCTCAAAACTCTGGGTGTTGACATTATAAACTGAAATGAACTGTCTGTTCCATGTTGCTTAGAGCCAATATCCCAAATTGTCTACAGATTCAGGCATGTTTGGGGATACATTGTAAAATAAAACAGGACAATGCAACAATCATCTCTTAGGAAATCAAGCAGGCTGAAGCCCCACTCCCTCAATTAGAACATTGCCTAACTATAGGAGATCTGACCGACTAAGAGCTTCACCAGCTCACCATTTTTTACTCTCTAAGACGGGACTGCAAGCCTGTCAGATTTTACTATAGCAGACGTAATTCATCCAATTCTCAATTAAATTCTTGAAGGTTTTCCATGAGGCCTGATGCCAGACAGAAGACACTCATAGTGTGTTGTTATTACTCCTGAATCAGAGTCTATATAGCTAGCTAACTTGTAAAAATAAACAGATAACTTGTGTTTTCTCTTACTGAGAATTATATGCATTCCGCATATAATTTCCATTGCCATGAGTGCAAGGGGAAAAATACCAAAAATGCTTTATGTGTTTTATAAGCACCCTGATAAGTACTGGTTTCTTTTGTAAGACGTGCATCTTACAACTAAGGAATTATGAATAGCTAAGTACACATGTCAATTAAACCATCAAGATGTATGCTGGGAAAATCATAGAATCATAGAGTTGGAAGAGACCACAAGGGCCATCCAGTCCAACCCCCTGCCAAGCAGGAAACACCATCAAAGCATTCTTGACATATGCCTGTCAAGCCTCTGCTTAAAGACCTCCAAAGAAGGAGACTCCACCACACTCCTTGGCAGTAAATTCCACTGCCGAACAGCTCTTACTGTCAGGAAGTTCTTCCTAATATTTAGGTGGAATATTCTTAAATAATAATAATAATAATAATAATAATAATAATAATAATAATTTATTTACACCCCGCCCATCTGGCTGGGTTCCCCCAGCCACTCTGGGCGGCTTCCAACAAAACATTAAAATACAGAAATCCATCAAACATTAAAAGCTTCCCTAAACACACCCCAAATGACAAGATTCTGTTCTCTGCTGGCTGACTGCTATTCTGTAAGTTGATCCATCCATCCCACAGCCAGCAGTAATGGCTAGGATGCTAACAGCTGTTCCTCTGATATGTTTTCCACCTTTTTAAACACAGGACCCACCTTCAACATATATATATACATTTGGGGACCTGCTCCTATATGGTCTTTTAACCATACATTTGCATGGTGGTACTGCTGCTGTTATGCCACACCTTAGATCAGGCCACGACCCAGGCTGTACTACAGCTCCCAGTCAAAGACGGTAGAAAGTTTAACCCGCTTGCCCCATCAGAGGCAGGCTCCTGTCCCCATGCAAGTTCCATGGCAGGCAACTATGCAACAGGTGTAGATGTTCCTAGTATGGTGCTGGTGCCGGAAGGGAACATGCACATGCTCCTCTGCTTGTTTGTTGAGTTACTGTTGAGCTCCGTTGGTGTGACGGCTTGGCAACACCACAAACGCGTTTCCTTTTCAGGCATCCGCAGTTTAGTGTTTCCCAAACTTGGGTCTCTCTCCAGCTGTTTTTGAACTTCAATTCCCACCAACCCTGACCACTGGTCCTGTTAGCTAGAGATGATGGGAGTTGTAGTCCAAAATCAGCTGGAGACTTAAGTTTGGGAAACACTGTCCTAGATGCTACTCATTCCTAGGCACCTTTTGTTTTGTTTTTTGTGCTAGGGATTGGAAGATAGTGTTCAACTGCCCCTACCCTAGCTTTATCTGCCTTCAGCTAGTCTCAGGATGGGACTCAGGGGAGGAAAGCAGGAAGTTTGAGGAGTTCACTATGTGTGGCTCCTCCTATCTCCTGAGCTAAGTACACACTAGATATTAGCAGACCTTCTACCAGCATAGCAGCGACATCTCTCTTCCCCTCCTGGTTTAGAATTATGCTGCCTTACAAGCAGGTGCCTGAAATTTTTCCTTTACACTCTCTCTCTCTCTCTCTCTCTCTCTCTCTCTCTCTCTCTCTCTCTCTCTCTCTCTCTCTGTGTGTGTGTGTGTGTGTGTGTGTGTATCTATCTATCTATCTATCTATCTATCTATCTATCTATCTAAACTTCATTTTTTTTAAAAAAAAGATAGTGCAGACACTAGAATATTTATTGTCCTAAAGCACAGAATCTGAAACTATAGAATGCCATAGCTGTCAAGTTTTCCCTTTTCTCGTGAGGAAGCCTATTCAGCACAAGGCAATTTCCCTTTAAAAAAGGGAGAACTTGACAGCTATGTAGAATGCTTTGATTAATTTAAAGTGACTACTTTTACACAGTCTCTCAAAACAGCTGTAAGCTGTAACTTCCCTGTTTCCTGCCCGGAAAATGTATTAGGTAACAATTCGTCAACCTTAAATACAAGCTTTAAAGAGAAAAGCAAATTCAAATCCTGCCTCCACACCTGCACATTAAGATCAATCATAAAAAAATGATCGCAGTGTCAGTTGTAAAAATGCTATCCAGAGGAAAACGGATGGTGCCCAATATAATATTTCTTGCAAAACTACTTTAAAGAGACAATTCGGGGGTGGAGGGTGGGGTTGTAATTATATATCACATTTTCTGAAAACACAGTACTGTTGTTCATATTTAGAATCAAGAGCACCCTCATTACGTACAGGCTAATCAATCACGCAGCTGACATGAATAAATGTGATATATGAAGTTTTCCCCATCACTTCATCTTTAGTACAGGGCGGAGGGAACACACCTTCACCAGTTAAATTTCAGATTGTCAAGCTGCCGTTAGCCGCACAGGAGCCTTAAAAGCAGGGGGCAGAAGTAAGCTGGCAACCATAGTCAGATGTGACGTTTGAATGCTGCAGAAAGAAGCACCTTACCTGTTAATTGTAACCAACGAGATTAACATGTGAAAAACGCTGTTCACAAATATGTACAATGTTAAAGGGGCGGTGTAGGATGGAAGACTAAAAATACACTTCACTTAGTTCAGAAAATGTCTATTCACAAGTTACAGGAACAAAAGTTTCAAGGCATTTGTAAATCTACCTTCCTACACAGACATTGGGGACGCGGGTAGCACTGTGGTCTAAACCACTGAGCCTCTTGGGCTTGCCGATCAGGAGGTCGGTGGTTTGAATCCCCTCGACGGGGTGAGTTCCCATTGCTCAGTCACAGCTCCTGCCAACCAGCAGTTCGAAAGCACCCCAAAAAGTGCAAGTAGATAAATAGGTACCACTCCAGCGGGAAGGAAAACAGTGTTTCCATGTGCTGCTCTGGTTTCGGTGCTGGCCACATGACTCGGAAAAACTGTCTGTGGAGTGGACAAACGCCAGCTCCCTCAGCCTGTGAATCGAGATGAGTGCCATAACCCCAGAGTTGTTCGTGACTGGACTTAACTGTCAGGGGTCCTTTACCTTTACCTTTTACACAGACATTGATTTTAAAAATACCTTAAACATGTGCATTTATAACTGCATTTCTATCTTTCACACGTGCAGTTCCCAACAAAGGGAACATGTGAAACCAGCACATGGGCGAATACAGGCATAACATTTTAAGTGCACTCAACGGGGTTCTGTTCCAATGCATCTGCTTTCAAAGCAGCCAGTGTGTACTCAAGCCACGTCCACAGCAGTAAACTTTTCATATTTGCTCAGAAGTAAAGCTCACCGATTTATGCTTGGCAGGGGGTTGGACTGGATGGCCCTTGTGGTCTCTTCCAACCCTATGGATTCTATGATTCTATGTGTGTTTCCTTACAGCTGTGCATAGAACTGCAGCCTTAAGCTCTGTTTTCACTCTTGGCCTGTTCACGACACTTGTTTCAAGTTATAACATGGCATTTGATTTCTTAAAATGACAAGTGCTAGGGCTTACTAAGGAGACATGCATGGAAGTAGTTCACCTGCATTGCCGTTTAGCTAGGTGTTACCTGGTCTCTTTGGGCTTGGAGACTGAAGCAGGGGAAAAGCTGCAAACTACAACCACTCACTTTGGAGTAGTTCAATTGATTTCAATGAATACTACATTACTAATACCAGCATGTATGTGTTCTCAACATTTGGGGGGGAAGAGGGGTAGGAACTGCCACTGTTAATAATGGCATTATCAATGCATTTTTCTGTAATTCATTTTTTTCGACCTCGCTGTCTACAACCTTCACTTTTACCTGCAACTCAGGATAACACTTCATTCATCTGGTGAAGTGGATTGCAGTCCAAGGAAGTTTATGCCATGATAAATGTGTTGATGTTTTAATATCTTTTAAATGCAGAATGCGGTAGCTGGACTGGTGACTGGGAGCAGCCACTGGGACCATATAACACCAGTCCTAAAGGATCTACATTGGCTCCTGGTATGTTTCCAAACACAATTCAAAGTGTTGGTGCTGACCAAGCCCTAAACAACTTCGGACCTGTATACCTAAAGGACCTCCTCCACCCCGATCGTCTAGCCCGGATACTGAAATCCAGCTCCGAGGGCCTTCTGGTGGTTCCCTCACTGCAAGTGAAGTTACATGGAACCAGGCAGAGGGCCTACTCAGCAGTGGTGCCTGCCCTGTGGAATGCCCTCCCATCAGATGTCAAGAAAATAAAGAACTACACAATTTTTAGGAGACATCTGAAGGCAGCCCTGCATCAGGAAGTTTTTTTTTTAATGTTTGATTTTTTTTTTTTTTGCATTTTTATATATGTTGGAAGCCAGGCAGAGTGGCTGGGGGCAAACCAGCCAGATAGGTGGGGTATGAATAATAAAATTGGTGGTGGTTGTTGTTGTTATTATTATAAGATGCCACAATAACCTTTGCCTCCGAAGTAATCCTGTTAAAGTCTGCGTCTCTCTCTACATGCACTCGCAGGCTGCAATCCTACACGAACACTTCCTTGGGAGCATGTCCCGCAGACCTCGAGACTTACTTACTCCTGAGCACAGGAATCCATAGGGCTGCGCTGTCAGCACACGAACTAAGCATCGGCAGTGTCTGTGTTTGCGTGCGTGTTGCAGAACAAGCCCCCACCGCCAGGCATGGGCAAGGCTCGCAATTGCGCGTGTGCAATCCCTCACTTTTTTCCTCCTCCCCCCCCCCCCCCGCCGCAGGACTCCCGGCACCACCTGCCTGTCTCGCGCGCAGCCACGCGCCACGCCCGCTCCTTCCTTTCTCTCTCCGCCAGCCAAGAGTCGCGTGGCGTTTCCTTTTGGAAAGCTCCTGCCGAAAGCCAGTGCTTTCCTTTCCCCTACCCAAGAGCAAATCCAAGTTTAAAAGAGGGGGAGGGTGCAGGTGGGAGGGAGGAGAAAGGTGACTTTGGCAAGCGGAAAGAAGTTGCTGCGGAGTGCCGGGTGGGTCTGATGAAATGTCTGCGCCTTTAGTCGGTCGGAAGCGATTTTGTTCAGAGGGCTTACTTGCACTAAAGTATTAACAATAAAAGACACAGGATTTCAGTCTCTTAGGGCACCAAACCCTCAGGCAAGCTGCAGCTCCATGATTACTCGCAGTTTAACCCAGTAAATGTGCTGAAGAGACTTGCTCCTGGGCGCACTGCAAAAGCTGGCCATTTTACGCACGCTTACCAATACCAGGACGTAAGTCCCCTCCCGCTCAGTGGCGCAAGGCAGCGCTGTCAGCGCACTTACTTGGACGGGACTGGGGTGGGGTGGTCACCACAGGCGCTTTCCTTCGAGTGACCCCTGGGCATCAAGGGGGGCTGGAGAAAGAGCGGGAAAGCCTTCGTCAGGAGACGCTGCGTGTTTGCTTTGCTTTTTCGGGGGAGGGGTGGCGACGAGCTCCTAACGCGGGTGGGTGTAACCGAGTAGGCGCGGGCTGAAAGTGGACTTTGGCGGGAGAAACCGGGCCACCTCGGGCCACCTCCCTCTCCCCCACCCTGAGGCAGGAGCTTAAGTCCAACCGTTTTCAAGAGGAGGAGGAGCGGGGAAGTTGGTACCCGCGAAAAGGTCACGCCAACGTGGCTCCTGGTTAGAAAAAAAAAGAGCCCGCCGGCTTGGAGCGAGAGCCCGGATACTCCGCAGCGCGTGAGGGGTTAAAGACGTCGACCGCGGGAGCTCCGACGATGCCGCGCGCGCCCGACGGCGGGCTCCGCCTCGAGTTGCCCCGGCGAAACTGCTGCTGCTCCTCCTCCTCCTCCGCGGGGTTGGCGGGAGGCAGCGGCGCGCTCCCTTCCCTGCCGCCGAATGCATCTCGGCCTCCCGCTCCGGCAGGTGTCTGGACCTGCCTGACCGCAAAAGCGGAGCAACCCCCCTCCCCCTGCGGCTTTTTCGTAATTATTATTATTATTTTAGCGTTGCACAGCAGTTGGTTCTCTTCCCAGTTTCTCTCTTTTTCTCGGTGACCCCGCCGCAGCCTTTCTGGGGAGGAACCAGGAAGAGGAGAAGGGAGGTTAAGGGGGAGGGACGGGATGAAGGGCGCCGGCGCTTGCTATGGGGAGCGTTCAGGCAAAGGGGGAGCCTTGCCCCTTTCCCTTCTCTCTCTCTCTCGTGTGTATACACAGACACAGATGCATATATTTATACACATCTTCGTTCTCCCCCCTCATTTCCCCTCCTTTCTCTCTCATCATTTTCAATAAAATATTGATATTATCATTTCCCTTTTCCTCCCCCCCCCCAGAAGATTGTTGAAGTTATTTCCACCACTACCACCCCCCCCTTCAGAAATGCAGAGATCTAACTGTGGTTTTCACCATGGGAAACCACTGGCATGCAGGAACAGGACTCGTAAGAATTCAGTAAATGCTTGCACAAGTGTGGCTCAAAACACACACACACAACCCACAGCACAGTCAACCTGCTTCCTTCTAGGGATGTGGTCATACAAAGGCAGTCCAGTCAACTTCCATTTAAAACCAGTGGGACCGACTTACAAATAAACCAATTAAGGAATGCCGTGCAGCCTAAGGTGGCAACCACCTTCCTCCCAGCAATGAGATATATATTTTTAGCAATAAGTGGGCTGTATGTACTCGTAGTCCCTTGGGCTCACCCAGTACAGAACTTGTCTGTTACAGACATCTGCTTGGAACCCATTAATTGCTTCCTGCAGATGGCAATGACCTCGTCAATAGTTAGGCTTTTAGGCCGTGTCAGGTGCCTGCCCTGTTCTAAATGTACTGTACACCTGAAAGTGTAAAGTCTAAGTGTGACAGATGTATATCACAAATACAGATGCACTCGTCAGAGAGACAGGTTTGGCTGCAGCTTCTTGTTTGAACAGTTGGCAGTCCAAAATGAAACAGCTCTGAGATTGCAGGTCATGGGCCTGGAAAGGCACTGCGAGTCCGTGCCAACAACTTGCTGTAATGGAAAAGGCTGTCTTCGTTGCAGCTGTGCTAGGTATGAAACGGTTAAAAGGCACAGAGATTGTAGCTTTTGGTGCATGCAAAAAGTCCCAGGTTCAATCCCTGGCATCTCCTGGTAGGACTGGGATTTAAATCCTGGAGAAACCACCTAAAGGTCAACGTGGACAGTAATGAGCTGGGTGGGTTAATGGTGCAATTGTATAAGGCATCTCCTTAACCGTGTGAGCCTTGGGTATGTTTCCAAAACGTTTCAACAGGGGGATCATAGAACTATAGAAGTGTCAAGTTGGAAGGGACTGCAAGGCTCATCTAGTCTCACCCCCTGAAAGGCAGTAATCTTTCGTCCAATGTGGGACTCAAACCCATGACTCTGAGATTAAGAGTCTCATGCTCTACCAACTGAACTATCCCCGGGATCCTTGGTAAGCTTGCAAAAGGGTTATAAGAAACCAGTATTAGAGGACAGTCAACAGGAGTGATTTGCACATCACACACTGCATTGATCATGGGTGCCTAGCCTGCAAAACATGGGGTATCTCTTAACATTCTCTGTAAAAGCGAATGGAGATGCTCACTCCCAGCTACGTATATCATATAGGAATGCATATCAGGCAACTGGGACAAGTTGCAACTCCATGCCTCATAGTTGTCCCCACAGTATCTTGCCTGAGGCCACATCACCCAGGAAACCACTGGGAAAGTTCTGAACTGCCGTCTTCCTGGGTCACAGCTGACAATCTTGCACTGTGATACTTTACTCAGCAGTAAGTGTAACTGTATTCAGTGGGAGCACACCCCCAGGTTGGTGTGCATAGTTCCTTAAAAACCATATACAGTAGTACCATAAACCCAGTGTGAGGGAAGTTCCGGGCCATTTCTTCATCTCTATGGGTGCAATCATATTCACTTACCTGAGAGTGAGCCTCACTTAGTCCCATGTATAGAACTGCACTGTAAATCAGGAAGACTATCAAATATAAGGCTTGGGGCCTTATTATGAGATACCTCTGGGGTCACCAGCAGGACCTGTGGTGCTTATATCCAGTGCTTTTTTCCTAGAAAAATAGGTGCCAGTACTCACAAGTGGGTGGTGCTGTGGGTTAAACCACAGAGCCTAGGTCTTGCCGATCAGAAGGTCAGCGGTTCGAATCCCCGCGACGGGGTGAGCTCCCGTTGCTCGGTCCCAGCTCCTGCCAACCTAGCAGTTCGAAAGCACGTCAAAGTGCAAGTAGATAAATAGGTACCGCTCGGTGGGAAGGTAAACAGCGTTTCCGTGTGCTGCTCTGGTTCGCCAGAAGCGGCTTAGTCATGCTGGCCACATGACCTGGAAGCTGTACACCGGCTCCCTCGGCCAATAAAGCAAGATGAGCGCTGCAACCCCGGAGTCGGTCACGACTGGACCTAATGGTCAGGGTCACCATGAAGTTGTTACAGTAAGCGCCACACACAAAAATAGAGGTGCCGGTACTGCGTACCCTTGAGTGCCCCCTGGGGGGAAGCCCTGCTTATATTTACCCAGAATTACTGAATGACCAGAGTTAGGGTAAAAAGCTTGCACTCTTAGTGCTGGGATGTGCGATCTACGGCTCTTCCAATGACAATAGTCAGTGGTGAAAGTTGTGGTGCAATTGTGGCCTATTAGCTGTTGTTTTATTTTGTATTGGAAGTTCTACGATCCTTTGCTTCTATGAACGGCATATATGTATTTTTTAAATTCTGGAGGGGCAGAGGTTCCCTATATCCCTGCTTTCAGTGGAGAAGAAAGCAGAGCCACTTGGTCCCCGACCCACCCACCCCTGCCAAGTTTTCCAAATGAGCAACACGGGTGTCAAAGGATGTGCTGGATGAAGTGCTTGGAACTTTGTGATTTGCCAGCATTTCAGCAAAGAGCAGGAAGGAGGAGGAATGAAGGGCAGCGGTCTGGTCTTATGGTCACTAGAGGCATTAGCAGAGCATAGCAAGGGGAAAGGTGTGTGTTTTAGGATTGGATAATACGCTAAATATTTCAGTGTGTGTGTGTGTGTGTGTGTGACATTGATTGAAATTGAACCAACAGTTTGGTGTCTAGCCAAAGTAACATTTGTATGTTTTTATGGGGGAATTAAGGGTGCGACCCCAGGCATCTGTTGGATAAGGAATGTGACTTTTTATCCCAGATCTATATAATATGGAAGTGGGGTGCAGGAACACTGGAATTTTTGAAGAATTCTGATAATGCCACAATCAGTCTTACAGAAATTTAAGCTGAATAGCCCAATCATATGCTTAATTATTCTGAAATAATTCCCACTGTGTACTTGCTGTAGGATCAAGCAGGCGAGGAGAGGCATTCTGGAGCCAGCAGCTTCAAGCATCTTCTCTTTTATATTGTAATTTATAAGTTCTAATGCTTTGCACAAAATGCAGTAAAAAAAACCAAAAAACCTAATTTTCCCACACTATGGTAATATTTAGAGCTAACTTCCAACTGTTCGAAGTTGTGTGTAGGTGTATGGTGTTTTCCCTTAAGAATATATTTATATATAAAAACGCCTTTGGAGTTCAGTCAGAAGCATACAGCTTTATGCTGTTCAATAAATCATGGGGGGAAATAATATATTGTGTTAGTTACATCTGAATTTTCCCACGTTTACTTACTTTTCTGCAGAAGAGGCTCAGCACTGCCACCTAGTGTTCTGCTTTCAATGACATACTTCATTTATTAGGAAGAAATATAATCAAAAGTGAAAATGTGCAATCTTATATCCCAGTGCGGGGGTGCCCAAACTAAGGTCCGGGGGTTGGATGTGGCCCAATCGCCTTCTCAATCCGGCCTGCTGACAGTCTGAGAATCAGCATGCTTTTACATGAGTAGAATGTGTCCTTTTATTTAAAATGCATCTCTGGGTTATTTGTGGGGCATAGGAATTTGTTCATATTTATTTTTTAAATATAGTCCGCCCCCCCCACAAGGTCTGAGGGACAGTGGACCGCCCCCCTGCTGAAAAAGTTTGCTGCCCCCTGCCCCAGTGTATGGATCTTTACAAAAACCCTTGTGGGGTAAGTTATTGGAGGATGGTGACCAGAATGCCCAGTTCTTTTTAAAATGGAAACATTTATCACCGTATCAGGCTATAAAGGTGAGTGAGGGGGGAAATTACCAATGGTCTCGTTCAACTTTGTCACTCTGTTTTCAAGAATGTCTATGTGCTTACATTGATTATGCTGCACCTGGTGCAGTTTGAGCACTCCAGAAGCAAGTAGACCAGGAGATAAAAGAGCCTTCGAAGGAGAAGCAGTCAGATATGAAGAAAGGGAAATTTGGAAAGGCTCATGCAAAAGCTCCTGAACCTGCTTTCAGCACCTGTCTTTACTTTGCTGCTGGTTACACCTGCCACAACTTGTAAGTGGCTCCTTTTAGGATATGCTTTCTCTGGGGGAAAGTGAACTTTCTGCTTCTGCTGCTTTAGTGTGGTTGGGGCTGAGTTTTGCAGGTTCTGTACTCTCTGAGAGTTCTGATGAGTTCTAAAGGTAAAGGGACCCCTGACCGTTAAGTCTAGTTGCGGACGACTCGCTCATCTCGCTTTACTGGCCGAGAGAGCCGGTGTTTGTCCGCAGACAGCTTCTGGGTCATGTGGCCAGCATGACTAAGCCACTTCTGGCGAACCAGAGCAGCGAACGGAAACGCCGTTTACTGTCCCATCGGAGCGGTACCTATTTATCTACTTGCACTTTGATGTGCTTTCGAACTGCTAGGTGGGCAGGAGCTGGGACCGAGCAACGGGAGCTCACCCCGTCACGGGGATTTGAACCACCGACCTTCCAATCGGCAAGTCCTAGTCTCAGTGGTTTAGACCCAGTTGCTATTGCTCATTCCCTTGCTTTCTGTAATTTGGGTGAAGGGAAGAAATTTGGGTATGCTCAGAAATGCACCTGGAGGTCCCTAACATCCAGGTGGGTTGCTTTCTGTGTTATCCAGTTCAGCAGACACTTCTCCTGCCCCTCTCAACTCTACATTTTCTCTCTCCAAAATATCAAACGCGGCACAACAAATCTTAACAGAGATTAACCTTAAATTAATATTACGGGTAAGTTATTATTGCACATCAGTGGCAAATAAGCACCATCAAACTCAGGGTTACTGCAACCACACCATGGTATAAAATTAAAGTATTCTGCTGGGGACATGAACAGATACAGAGCATTGTGCTGGTGTGAAGAATGTGCATGCTCAGGCAACAGCTACCAGAATCGGTACAGCATGGCAGCTGTACTTATGGTAAGCGCTATTATATGACACTGGAAGCTGTGGCTGGTATGTACAGATTGGGGGCAGGACTGGAAACAGTACAGTTCCTGCAACCTCATTTCTGATATATAGTATTTGTAGTAAGAAGTAATAGCATAACAGAATAAGACAGATGTGTTTTGGTTGACTCACATGGGATGTGGCTGTGCTTTTCTCCATATAAGGGTATAACTAAATATTACATGCAAGTGCATATAATAAAACCCTTCTGGCCTGCTTCTCATTGCAAAACAATATGGGGGTGTAGGAAAGTTGCAGTGGAACACAGTAGAGGGAAGGGGTGGTTGTTTAATGCTTTCCCACTTCCTACTTATCCCCTTCTCTCCAGTCATTTTGCTATGTTACAAGCTTCCAGGTCTTTTTGCAAGATTAAGAAGTCACCACGTGCAGTTCTGCACATAAGGGAGCTGAGTTTTTTTTTATTGATTCCCAGTGCCCACTTGTGGAGTGTTCATGTGCAATGCAGACTGTGAAAATCTGGAGCTGATCCCTACCCAGAAATGGCATCCTATGCTTTGGAAAAGATCAGGCTGAAATTATGCCTGAGTAGCAGGCTTCTGCTCAATCAGATTGACATTAAGCCTGAGGCTTTTGCTAAAGTTGCTGGGATGTATACATTACCAAATAACACTGACCGCATTCAGTTACGTGTATGTTACTAATGTTTTGTGCATTGGGCATAAAGTTACATGTCGAAAACTTCATTCATTGGTGAAATTCCTGTATCTACCTAATATAACAAGTTATATTTTTGCAGTGGGGCTGGCAAGTGCTTAGGGGAGCAGTATTATTATACCCAGGAAGCAGGTGTAAATTAAGGCAGCATAAAGTTATACCAAATCCAAGCTGGCCCAAGCCTCACAAATGGAAAACGAGTCTTTGAAATAGTGTTTGTTACACCACACTTTCGCCAGCTTAACTCATCTCAGGTTGCCAGGTCATCTGGCTGTCATGTGCTGGCCCCTATAACACTGACTGAGCCGAGCGGGCTTTGGATCCAGCCCAAGCCTCCCTGTTTTAGTCCTGCCCCTGAACACACCACCTTCAGGGTTTATACTAGCATAAGACTTGCTGGGCTAGGCTTAGCCAGCTAGGTCCCAATTGAGACAGGAGATATATTGGTGTATCTCTTGACTGAGCCAAGGATGAGGGAGTTAAGCCGGAGTAGGCCCTTCCAGTTCAGCTAGAGATCTGCTGGATCCCGACCTTGCTTATGCTGGCGGATCTTGCAATAGGATTGCTCCCTATGAAGTGAATGTCATTCATACAAATGTACGTTTCTGGTTGAGGCACTTAGAATAGCAATGGTTCTTTACCAATGAAGGCACTGGCCTTTTTCTATGCCAGAAAGAACATTTTATTTTATTTTATTTGTCTCCCATTAAGGCTGAAATTCTACACTTCTACACACACTTACCTGGTAGCCCCAATGAACTAAATGGAGTGTGTATGTGTGTGTGTATTACACAACAAACAATAACAAACATTTCATTCTGAATATTAAAATGGATTAAGCTCCTCTATGCGTATTCAAATTGTGTACTCCACCAGTTAATATAATCTCAATGTAATGCCACTTGTGCAAATAGATTTCTACTATATTTTGTTCAGTGAACGTAAAGCCAGAAAATAAAGTGCTGCTTTTAATTACGGAGCCTGATCCCATACACACAAGTCCCAAGTGAATGTGGCTTACTTTCAATTAGATGCACCAGGGCTATAACACTGCGCACAGCAAGGTAATGTGTATTAACAGTGAACAGTGTTAGCTGCTTTCTTAATCCATTAATATCATATAGTCTCCTCGCCTACCGCTGCATTTGCAGTGCTGGGGTTGGGGGTGCTTCTTGCAACAGTTTAAACAACAGAAGTTCAGCAAATCAATCAACAGCAACTGAGACCAGTAGTAAAAAGGGAAACAAGGTGCAGAAATAAAACAAATCAAAATAGGGGGTCTATTAGGATCTTAACAGCGTATCTCATATCATTGCTCTCAGGCTAAGTAAATTGAAGATGATCAGATGCTGTCAGCACTTTTTGAGACGTGGATGACATAACTAAATATTGGCTGGCTTGGATAGGCAACAATTTATCTAGATATTTTCTGCATACAAAGTTTTCTACGTCTAAGATACAAATGTTATTGACTGTTCTGAAACCGAAAAGGCAAGATCTTGTTTAGAAAAGGGACCACATTTAGGCAGTAAATCAAACATTAATAGTTTTTAAATGTTCCTGCCATTGAAGAAGTGATGTATTAAGAGCATTTGAATTTAGCTTCGAACTGTTCATTTCACAGCTCTTTTACTGACGTGATATTTTCAGTAATTGCATTGCAGTTAGGCAGGCTGCTTATCCTAATCTGTGGTAATTGTTGCAGCAGAGGTAGTGGCTTGCGTTGTCACCTATACTATAGTTATCTTATCCATCTGGGACTTAGGGTTGTTAGTGCACGTGATACACACAGATTTTGTGCCAGTCCACGCTGACTGAATGTATGTTTCTGGGCTCAAGACTGTCTCTTGGTTTTGACCTGTGAAGCCCTAAAAGGTTTAGGAGCAAGTTATCTGAAGGGCCGCCTGCACCCTTCAGAGCCTGTTTCAACACTGAGATCTGCCTTTTTTAAAAAAAGGCCTGCCAGTGAGATTGGTTCTGTTGGTGAGCATGAATGAGGATGCTTCCTGCAGCGTGGAACAAACTCTACATTATCAGATTTAAAAACATATTTATTTAGGAAGGCCTAAATAAAGTGGGGCATATAGGGTATTAGGGGAGGTGTAGTACCTCTGGTTGGGGACACATCATACTCCTTCTGGGGTAGTTTGCCCACCTTTTGTCCTCACCCTGGGAGCTCTCACCTGTGGCTCCTAGAAAAAATCAGCATGTGACAGTGGCCACACCCTGGGAACAGCTTTGACTGGCTGGCTATAATAATAATAATAATAATAATAATAATAATAATAATAATAATAATATATTTATACCCTGCCCACCTGGCTGGGTTTCCCCAGCCATTCTGGGCGGCTTCCAACAGAAAAATGAAAAAAAAAATCTATTAAACATTAAAAGCCTCCCTAAGCAGGGCTGCCTTCAGATGTCTTCTAAAAATCTGGCAGCTGTTTTTCTCTTTGACATCTGATGGGAGGGCGTTCCACAGGGCGGGCACCACCACCGAGAAGGCCCTCTGCCTGGTTCCCTGCAACTTGGCTTCTTGCAAAGAGGGAACTGCCAGAAGGCCCTCGGTACTGGACCTCAGTTGTCTGGGCAGACCGATGGGGGTGGAGATGCTCCTTCAGGTATACTGGACCGAGGCCATTTAGGGTGTTAAAGGTCAGCACCAACACTTTGAAGTGTGCTCAGAAATGTACTGGGAGCCAATGTAGGTCTTTCAAGACCGGTGTTATGTGGTCTCGGCGGCCGCTCCCAGTCACCAGTCTAGCTGCCACATTCTGGATTAGTTGTAGTTTCCGGGTCACCTTCAAAGGTAGCCCCACGTAGAGCGCATTGCAGTAGTCCAAGCGGGAGATAACTAAAGCATGCACCACTCTGGCGAGACAGTCTGCAGACAGGTAGGGTCTCAGCCTGCGTACCAGATGGAGCTGATAAACAGCTGCCCTGGACACAGAATTGACCTGCGCCTCCATGGACAGCTGTGAGTCCAAAATGACTCCCAGGCTGCGCACCTGGTCCTTCAGGGGCACAGTTACCCCATTCAGGACCAGGAAGTCCTCCACACCTGCCCGCCTCCTGTCCCCCACAAACAGTACTTCTGTCTTGTCAGGATTCAACCTCAATCTGTTAGCCGCCATCCATCCTCCAGCTGCTAAATCAGGTAATGGGGTCTCAGACTCTCAGTGAGTTAGGGACTTCCCCTGCATGTGAAGACAGGCTCTAGTGGATTGAGGAGACAAGACCAATAGTGTCTACAACAGTCAATAATGGGTTCCTACATGTGCTGTAGAGGGAAGTGAGGGCCAGATGATGCTCACCAACCTGGGAAGGTAGCTCATGTAGGAGAAAGAAAACTCTGGGAGAGGAAAAGGCTAAGGAGTAAACCCTACATAAATAGAGTGGAATTCCTAAGACAGTTGAATGGCAACTTGTATGCCTCCTTCCTGCAACTCCTGCAGCCGAGCTGATGTCAAATGTATTGCTCTGCTTTTCTTTGGACCACATCAGCAAAACCGAGAGGGAGGGCTTGTCTCCTGGGCAGGTCAGGACCTCCATGCACACTGCCCAGGCTTCTGCCCCAGGGAGGACCCTTTGGTGCTGCTAACCGAAGTTACGAGTTTCAAGTTACCGGTCTCTGCAGCCACAACAGGCCCTTTAAATTCTCCAGTGGTTTGACTTCCCCCCTGGAGGTGCACTCCATTGTCCTTCGAGACAGATGGATACCAACAATATTTCAAGTGATTCAGCTGTCTTAAAAATGTTTTAATGCTGTGGGGTCCGCCCCCCCCCATTGGTATCAAAGCCTATGCTTTTATTCCTGTTTGTAGTTTATCTGGCTCATGTTGCAGTTTTTAATGCTGCTGCATAACTCACTTGGTTTTTGTGTGTGTTTTACAGCATTTTGTTATTCTGTAAGTTGCCTGGTATGGGTTACGCCCCAAAATGTGGCCTATAAACATGTTTCTAAATGAATAAAACAGTTGTATGACTGTCTTCACACAGCACATCAGAATCAGTTGCTGTTGCCGCCTTCTTCTCATGCTGAGATTGGCACCTGGTGTCATTTTCTGTATTTTTGTGTATGGGCCCTTAAACCCAATTCAAGGCATAGTGACTATAGACCTAAAGTGCTATATCAAAGGAACAGACTGTAAAACTCTGTCCTAAGATTTACATCATACTTATGATGGGATGTTTACTAAATCAAATTCTGCAACTGTGTAGATTTCTGAATTTACACTTCCCAGCCTTATTTGAGATGTCCCCTAAGGTATTATCTCCGTTAAGGGTGCAGTATTTTGTCACCAGTCCCTATTCAGTGCTCTGTGCTCATGATTAACGGTGCATGCTTAAACCGGAAAAGAACAATACCATAACTAGAACCATCCTGTTAGGAACCTAACACCAGATTTGGGACCTGCCTGCTTTATTATTATTATTATTATTATTATTATTATTATTATTATTATTATTATTATCCACCCTTCATCCCTAGATCTCAGGGCAGTTCACAACATAGGAGTCTTGTTTGTTCACTACAGCATGCCTGTTGTTGTTGTTGTTTAGTCGTTTAGTTGTGTCTGACTCTTTGTGACCCTATGGACCAGAGCACGCCAGGCACTCCTGTCTTCCACTCCCTCCCGCAGTTTGGTCAAACTCATGTTCGCAGCTTCGAGAACACTGTCCAACCATTTCGTCCTCTGTCATCCCCTTCTCCATGTTCCCTCAATCTTTCCCAACATCAGTGTCTTTTCCAGGGAGTCTTCTCTTCTCATGAGGTGGCCAAAGTATTGGAGCCTCAGCTTCAGGATTTGTCCTTCCAGTGAGCACTCAGGGCTGATTTCCTTAAGAATGGATAGGTTTGATCTTCTTGCAGTCCATGGGACTCTCAAGAGTCTCCTCCAGCACCATAATTCAAAAGCATCAATTATTCGGCGATCAGCCTTTATGCTCCAGCTCTCATACTACTGGGAAAACCATAGCTTTAACTACACAGACCTTTGTCGGCAAGGTGCTTTTTAAGATGCTGTCTAGGTTTGTCATTGCTTTTCTCCCAAGAAGCAGGAGTCTTTTAATTACGTAACTGCTGTCCATGGACAAAGACAACAGCATACCTGTGACACACCAATTCTGAGGAGTGCAGAGTATTTGGGAGAGAAGTTTCAATTGCTTGTTTGATCATACTTTTTTTGTCCTCAATTCATTCCCCCCCTACATTGTCATCAAGTGGCATGTGATTTATTGTGAAGGTTCTGCTTTTTTTTTGTTTCAGCGCCTACTGGGGATGAAGCAATGACTTGATGGGTGCTGTAGAACCTGTTTCACTTCTGACAGTACTGTTGGAAAAGAAGGGGAAAGTCTGAGAGCTATTTATTGTTTGTTTTAAAATTACTGTTTTCCATTTTCACAGGCATTAGGATTTGAGAGTTGGGCAACTCAACGAATCATGGACAAAGTATGCCATTGTAAACAATGTATCTAAGTGTATTAATGAAGAGGGAGGAGGGGAACAAGCATACAGTTTATAGCCTTATTTATTCTGCAAACCATTCGTTGACCAGTCTATTTGCCACCGGCTCACCAGAGCTTTCCAGAGGAGGAGCTCTTCACGGAGGCTTTTTTCGCCTCCTCCCTCCAAGAAAAACTGAAGGGGGCAAGAAGGGAGGGAGGAAGACTTGGCACGTTAATTAATGCAAATCATCCAGGATTATAAGAAATCATATGCTGGAGAGTGAACCTTATCCACCCGCCTGCTCTGCATCTGCATGGCGAATAACGTGGGCCGGTTGGCAGTCAGGATATCCACGGTAGCAGCTCCTCAAGGCAAAGCAACACGCCGGTGTAATTTACAGCCACAAAAATTCTCCTTTGCACCTTCTCCCCAAATAGGTATGTAGAAGCTGCGCTACTGTGCGAAAACTACTAGTGTGGGCCGTGGTAACCCCAATCATACAAACCAGTAGGCCATATGTTTCCACTGGAAAAGACAGGATCGAATAGAAAGCAGTGAAGAGAGCGTTGGAGGGCGGGAGCGAAGTTTGTACGTTTAATCTGTTTAGATAAAAGGAACATATTAAGTAAAAACACGTGTCGGGTTCCCTCTCCCATCCCCCACCCCGCTTCCTCCTCTCAACGAGGAAACGCTCCCAAGGAGTCGCATTCCCCTTTACGCGGAAGTCCACGCTTCCAATGCATCGCCCGTCCCCTCCCCCTCCCCTCCCCCTCATCTGCTAACATAACGGGCAGAGCTCATCTCCCTCCCTCCCTCCACCCCCAGTGTAGTAACACACGGACGCCCGCCCCGCTCCCTCTTTTCCGTTCGCGAGCGCGCGAGCGCCAGCACGCACACGCATACACACGTGCACACGCACTTTCCTCTCCACGCCCCCCCCCCCGCCGCCGCTCCAGGCCCGCCGCCCTTTTCTTCCTCACACGCGCACACGCGATGAAGTAGGAGGAGAAATGCAAACGCAAAAAAGGGAGGGGGAAAAAAGAGAAAAAGAAAAACTAGAAATCTCAGCTGCACTTCTGGCCCTTTTAAAAAGTTTGTGTAAATTGGAATGAGGTCAGATTTGGAGCTTCTCATTGCACGCGGTGATTATTGTTACATTGGGTTCCAAGCCAATGGGAGCCGAGGGGGTGGGGTTTGGCACGGCGGAGCGTTGGATACAGCCTGCGATTGGCTGGGGAAATGACTGTGAAAGGATAAAGGGGCGCGAGGCGGAATTGGGGTCCGCTCTAAGCTGCAGCCAGAGTAACTGTCTAAGAGAGGGGGGCGGTGCGAAAAAGCAGGCCACTTGCATCGCCCCGGCTTGTACATGTCTCTTTCCTCTCTTTGGGGCTGTGCATCCAAAGGAAGGCGAGACGGGACTAAATACATTGATTGCACCAGTCACCGCGCTTCCTCCCGGGAAGACACACATTTGTTAACGCTACTTGGTTGCATGCGCGGGGCTTTCCCCCCCGCCTAATCCCTCGCAGCCACTGAATGCCCGTCGAACAAACTCCTGCTTCCTTCTACCACGAGTCCTGGATGGACTGAGGATTCTTTTTTTCCTTTGCTTTGTGGGAGGCGGCCTTTTTTAAAAGAGGTATTTTTGGTTTTTTGCTGTGCCCTTCAAAGAAAACGAGAGACTTTCAGCAGTGGGCGTGCTGCTTTGCTGAAACACCTCGAGCAGGGAGAGGGAGAAAGAAAGACTGAGCGAGCAAAGCACTTGTAAATTCCGGGGTGGGGGAAGAGGTGGAAAAGAGAGGCGAGAGACCTTGGATTGGCGGTTGGCGGCGTTAAAAAAAGAAACTGTTTCTGCTTGGAGCCCGGCTTCTGTAACTAGACCCCCGGCGCAAAGTTGCGGGGGAAAGGCGGGCAGAAAGTCGTCTGGGCAGAGGAGGAGAGCGGTGTGGAGCTACAACTACTTCCCAGAGGGAACCGTGCCTTAAGTAGCCGAAGGACGGCGCGCTCGCCGAGGGGGCTGCCGAGCGACGGGGAAAGTTGAGCGCCCGGTTTCAAGCTGGTGCCAAACTGAGCGCCGCCGCTTCCCCCGACAGCCGCCGCTGCTGCGCGCGCGAGCCGCCGAGATGGTGCAGCAGACGAACAACGCGGAGAACACGGAGGCGCTCCTGGCCGGCGAGAGCTCCGACTCCGGGGCCAGCGTGGAGCTGGGCATCGCCTCTTCGCCGACGCCGGGCTCGACGGCATCAACGGGCGGCAAGGCGGACGACCCGAGCTGGTGCAAGACGCCCAGCGGGCACATCAAGCGGCCCATGAACGCCTTCATGGTGTGGTCCCAGATCGAGCGGCGGAAGATCATGGAGCAGTCGCCCGACATGCACAACGCCGAGATCTCGAAGCGCTTGGGCAAGCGCTGGAAGCTGCTCAAGGACAGCGACAAGATCCCGTTCATCCGGGAGGCGGAGCGGCTGCGCCTCAAGCACATGGCCGACTACCCCGACTACAAGTACCGGCCCAGGAAGAAGGTGAAGTCGGGCGCCAGCGCCTCCAAGCCGGGCGAGAAGAGCGGGGGCGGAGGGAACGGCGGCGGCGGGAACAGCAGCGGCTCAGGAGGAGCCGGCTCCGCTGCCAACTCCTCCAAAGTCGCCCTGAAAAAGGGCAGCAGCGCCGCCGCCGCCGCCAAGCTCTCGTCGAGTGGCGCCGGCGCGGGCAAGCCGCATCCCAAGCTCAGCCTGGGTGGCGGCAGCAAAGGCGCGCCTCCCTTCGCCGCCTCGGAGCAGTCGGCCGCCCTGCTGCCCCCGGAGCACCACTCTCTGTACAAATCGCGCGCCGCCTCGCCGGGCTCCTCCTCGCCCTCGGGCGGCGGCAGCGCCAGGCACCTCCCGGAGAAGAAGGCCAAGCGCCTCTACCTCTTCTCGCACGCTTCGCCCGGCGGCGCCGTGCCGGCGAGCCCCACGCTGAGCTCGTCGACGGAAGCCAGCGACCCGCTGAGCCTCTACGACGAAGCGGGCGCCTCTGCGGGGGCCCCGCACGACGGCGCCGAGCCCTTGGCTTCGCCCTGCTCGCCGTCGGACCACCGCAGCTACACCAGCCTGCGGGCGCCCTCGCCGGCCCCGTCCACCTCGCGCTCGTCGTCGTCGGGCTCCTCCTCCGCCTCGTGCGCTTCCTCCTCCTCGGACGACGAGTTCGAAGACGACCTGTTGGACCTGCACCCCAGCCCGGGCTTCGATGGCATGGCCCTGGGCAGCCTGAGCTCGTCGGTGCTCGACCGGGACCTGGATTTTAACTTAGAGCCCGGCTCGGGCTCACACTTTGACTTCCCGGACTATTGCACCCCGGAGGTAAGTGAGATGATATCGGGGGACTGGCTCGAATCCAGCATTTCGAACCTGGTCTTCACGTACTGAGGGGGGGGGGGTCGAAGGTGGAGACAGAAAAAGAGAGAGAGAGAAAGAAAAAGAAGTGGGGCGCATGGATGGCACAGACCCCATTGCGCCCTGCAGACTGGAGCAACGAGAATTTTGCCCTCTGAGTGTTCTCCCCCCCCCGTAATGAATCTGACTGGGGGGGGGGTTGTGTGTATTTTTTAAAAAATATATAGATACGGAACTTGGCAAAAGGGATCAACCTTTTTTTCCTTCTTCTTGGAGAAAAAGCAACCGCAGGAGTCCGATTTCTGGCTAAACAGATCCTCACACAGAAACACACACCCCTCTCCTCCCGCCCCCACGCTTCATCCTTCCAACAGCCGGAGAAGGAGTTCCACGTTTCAGAGACTATAGCGAGAATCAAGTGGCTAAAACAAGAATGGCAACGACTTGCGGGGGGAGAGAGGGGAGAGGGAGGGCTGGAAGTCACGCACATCTCCTAAGGTTTGTTTCTTGTTTTGAAAGGGGTGGGGGGTGGGGAGCAGATTGTGCTTTGGATATCTCTTTTGGGGGGCGGGCGGGCGGGCTAGGGTTTCCCGGGTGGGGAGGGTGTTTCAAACAAATCAGCAGGACTTGCAATTGCCGGGGGTGGGGGTGGGGAAGAATTATACTTTGCTGTTTTGGGGGGAATGGGGGTGTCCTCTTTCGCATCGAGAGCAGATGGGGTTAGAGAGAGAGGCCCTAGGAACTGGACCTGGCACCATGAGTGGGATGGAAAAGAGGGGAGACGTTAAAAAGGAACTGGAAGCTCTGCTAAGAAGATAATAATAAAGCTGAAAAGGATTTGCACGTATAAAGGAGGTGGCAGAGATTTTCTTAAGTCACCTTATATTATATACAGAGAAGTCAGTATGTGTGGAATTTCAACAACACTGAACTTTTGTTTAAAAAAGAAAGAAATGGAGACAGATATAGAACATACCAAGTTTCTGTAATGATGTGGTACAGGGGAAAATAGAGGGCAGTTGCTCTTTTTTTGTTGCGAAAATGTGTTTTCTTGCTCAGAATCGTGATGGTGTTGGATTATTTCACTGGTGGGGTTTAATATAGCATGTTATTCTATCTTTCTGAGGTTTCTGTAAGACTGTTGAACAGTTTAAAAGAATAGTGTTAGAATAATATAAGAAGCAGATAGATGGCGCTATGTTTGATTCCTACAAAATTATCACCAGCTTTTTTCATTCTTAACTCTTTAAAGGATTCAAACGCAACTCAAATCTGTGCTGGACTTTAAAAAAAAATGAAATTCAGGACCAAATTTTTCCTCAGTGTCTGTATGTGTGTGTGTGTGTGTGTGCGTGTGCGTTCTCTTTTATAGCTGTAAATGAAGTCTCTTTTCTTTTCACACCCATGATCCATCCTTGAAACATTATTTTTCCTTGTAAATGTAATTTGATGCCATTTTATAAGTGAAGTATTTATACTGGCCAAACATTTTTTTAACCTGTATTACTTTGTCCTATTTTTTTATTTTGGTAGTTTTGTTGTTACCCCCACCATTTTTATGTCACCTTCACTGAAGGGCTAGAGTTTTAACTTTTAATTTTTTATATTTAAATGTAGACTTTTGACACTTTTAAAAACAAGAGAAGAGAGATGAAAACGTTTGATTATTTTCTCAGTGTATTTTTGTAAAAAATATATAAGGGGTGTAAATTGCTGTTTTGGATTTCCTGATTATAACAGGGCTGCTGGTTAATCTCTCACACACAAAAAATCAGCCCCTACTTTCCTCATGTTTACACTCCAATCTGCAGGCTTCTTAAAGAGACAGCATCCCTTGCTATTCCACTCTACTTGTGAGTTGAGAGAGAGGGATTGTACTAATTCACTGTAGGGCTAAAACTTCTAACAAATAAACAAACAAACCCTCTCAAAGTAAATAGTATGTTGTACAGAAACAACTGGAGCATTTTTCAAGAGAAAAAAGGGATCCTGTAGCTTTAACTTTTAAACCACATCTTTTGCACTTTTTTATAAGCAACAAAATAAAATAAAAAAACCGTGCCGTTTAAAAATCACTGGATCTATCTAAATGCCGATTTGAGTTCGCGACACTATGTACTGCATTTTTTCATTCTTGTATTTTGACTATTTAATCCTTTCTACTTGTCGCTAAATATAATTGTTTTAGTCTCTTATGGCATGATGATAGCATATGTATTCAGGTTTATAGCTGTTGTGTTTAAGATGAGAAAAAAGTGAAAACATCTTTGTACATTTAAGTCTGTATTATAATAAGCAAAAAAAAAAGAGTGTGTGTTTATGTATGTTAATATAACATGACAGGCGCTAGGACCATCTGCCTAATGAGGAGGTTGTTCCGTTAAGGGTTTTTCCTTTTCTTTCCCTGTTTGTTTTTTGGTCATCCATCCTGTGCAATATGCTGTGTGGAATATCTTTGTCTAACAATCTGCCCATAACACAAAGGTGGGGGAGGGGTGGGGAGGAAGCTGGCTTAAGGATGCCAAGTTCACTGCCTGTCAGATTGTCAATATACTTTCTGTAAATAACCTTTTATCTTTTTTTTCCCAAAGGAAATAAAATCAGCTGGAACTGAACCCTAAAACCCTGCCGTCCTTGTTGTCATTACCAGAGCTCTCCTTTTGTGGTTTTCTTGTACTCTTTTTACATTACCAGTGGGGGAAAAAATGTCCTTAAGGTTAATGCTTCTGAAATGCAAAACTCTTAATGCAGAAGCTTGGCCCTTGTCTCCCAACACTCCCCCCCCCCACACCTGCCCCGCCCCCCTGGAAGGATTTGGCAAGCCAGATCTTCAAGCCCTTTGTGCTGCTTTGAATGTGTGCTGCCACAGCATGCTTTCGAGGAATTTGTATGCACTAAGCAAGTGCTGATAGCGCTGGGTTTTTTCCCCCTATAAGAGGAAGGGGGAGGGGAAGAGGTGCAGGGAGATGAACTAGCTGCTGCTCACGGTAACAGAGAAAGCCACTGGAGATGAAAGGCAAGGGATAAGCTTTAAAGGCCACATCCACCATTTGTCCTCAACAGTCTGACCTTGCAGTGTGAAAATCCTGCCTCACCCTTTCAGTAGGCTTCTGGCTGCAATTCTGCTCAGCACATTGCCTGCTGGTTCATCTGCAGTGAAGATGGGAGAAAGCAAGCCTGGTTGGGGTCACTGGGAATTCACAGAAGGGTTTCTTTTTCTTTTCTTTTCTTTTTTTACCAGCAAGGAACTTTTAGAATTCCTCTTATTAGAGCCAAAGCACTTAGATTCCATCTCTGGCATTCGAGAACGTGGATTTAAATGTTTTTAGCTTGGTGCACTGCCAATACAAAACAAAACCACACACATGAATTACATTTGGTGGATCTTCCTTACCCTCCCCTCCCCCTGTAATCTATTTGTGGAAAATGCAGGGGAAAGCAATTGGAACACTGTCTATAAGAGAGGGGGGAAAGTAACTTACAAAAGGACAGGGAAGTGCCAACCAAACCGAGTTTCCCTCCTCTAACCTGGGCTGATCTTCAAGCATACTTCATTGGCATCACTTTCTCTAATGGCCTTTTAGATAATCCTTTTAAAGCAGATATGAAATATTAGGTCAGTGGGTGAACTGTGAGTTCTGTAGCAGCTTTGAGGAAGAAGCTTAGAATTTACATTGCAGATCAGGGTTTGGATACACACACACACACACACACACACACACACACACACACACACACATACGTTTGTAGCTATGACCTAAAACTTAGTTAATTATGCAGTAAATGAAGCTTACCAATGTGTTTTTTTCTTAAACCACCTGCTCAAGCTGAATTTCTAAGCACACTGGCTTGGAAACAACACACTGAAAGCCATAGCACTTGACAAGCCATTGTTGAGATTGGGGCTGTTTAAGAGCATTTCCAAACAAGGGTGTGTTTTTTTTTTTAAAAAAAGTTCGACCTTCATAAGGGAGAGAGGGCGCACTGGATTTTAGTTATCACTTCATGAGCTTTTCTATTTTAGATGGTGGCAGTTCATTTGGGAAACACTGGAAGTCCAGAGGAAGATATACTCTCTCGCAGAGAAAGGAACATACATACATGCGAGGAACCCATGTTGAAAAATAACTGCAGCATTCTTGTAGCCTTAGGTTGCAATTATGAACACTCTTGCTAGAGACTAAGCACCACTTAATTTAATGAAGCTTGCTCCCAAGTAAACTAGGATTGTACTGTTAACAAAAGAGTTGACAAAAATTACATGACGCATGAAAACACAGTAAATATTTTTAAAGGGATCTGTCTAGAACGGGGGTTGGGGACCTCAGGACAATTTCCAAATGTGGCCTTCAGGTCGCCCTCAAGGCTGCACATGACACTCTAGGCATAAGTCATGCCCCTAACACAGCCCATCCCAGTCTTTTTGCCATGCTCAAATGTGCCCTTGAATTGAGATAATGCCTTTTGAGGTTGGAGTACTGTAAGTGCAGAAACAAACCTTTGAGTTTGGTGTGGCTGGAATGTAGCTTACTAGAGGCCTACAAGGGCAAGAGTCAGAACAGTTGTTCCACCCACTGTCCCCATTGGCCTTCCCACCCACCCCCTTTGCCCCAGTCACCATTGGCAAAGTTGCCTATGAAATATGTGTTCCCTTGGGCAGAAAAGAGTTCCCCCTTCGTCTGGAGGGAAAGTAGACTGTGGAGTCCACCTGCAGCAGGCTACTGGCCTATTTCTAGTGAGCCACCTAGCACAGTGGTTCTCAAATGTATGCAGGAGGTCACTTGGAATTCCTTGGGGGTCTCATATGGTTACTTAAATCTTTCTTTTCCCCAGGAAAGGAAAGCACATTTAGGACATACCGTAATGCTGTGAATTACCCTGTTTCTCCTATTTTAAGACATAGTCATAAAATAAGCCATAGCAGGATTTTTACGCATTCAAGGAATATAAGCCATACCCCAAAAATAAGACATAGTGATAGGCACATCAGCAATACCGGCTGCGGCAGGAGGAGGAGGAAAAATATAATACATCCCCTGAAAATAAGCCATAGTGTGCCTTTTTGAGGAAAAAGAAATATAAGACGGTGTCTTATTTTTGGAGAGACACAGTAGCATTTTGCTTTCACTAATGGACACAGATTTATATTCAGTAATTTGCTGTATGGAAACAAACATCCCTTTCTTTCTACAGTTACCTCCACCCGTGAAACACTTAAAAGCACACAGCTGATAAATGGTAACCAACAAAAGCAATATATGAAACTTGGCCGAATTGCATCTAATGAAAATCCATGAGGCAGGCTAGCTAACAAATTGCTACAATCTTTCCTTGGGCCTCTTGAAGAAAGCCCACAGGCTACAGTTTGAGAACCTCTGAAACCTACTGGCTTCTGGAATTCTTGCAAAGAAAGCCAAGGAACTGGAAATGTGACCCAGGAAATAACTCTGTAAGTTCTTCAGCGAGAATTTACACCCACGAATCATTTAGCACACACCAGTTATTCCTTAAGTGATGAGGTCCTTGGTATGCATGCTTTTATTTGCAAATGCAAATTACATTTGGTAGATCACAATAATAATTTAATAATGTTACTTTTTATATTTCTATACAAGGATTCTAGCAAAAATAAAGTCAAATCAGGCAAGGCTGAATGCAATACTCCCAAATGCTGGTATATTTCTTTCATTAAGCTCCACATAATAGCTACCAGGGTAGGTCCCATCTACAAAAAGTAATAGATAAATGATACAGTAGCAATTGTTTTGTGCAGCTGTGTTCTGCATATTTTAAAATTGGATTCCTGGTACAATATAGATGGACTGACACTTGGGATATAGAGGAAGACCTTGTGCTTATCAATTTCATGTTACTGTTAGAAGCCCGAGAAGAGCCAATTTACATGGACAGTATACAGTGGTACCTCGGTTTAAGTACACAATTGGTTCCGGAAGTCTATACTTAATCTGAAGCGTACTTAACCTGAAGCAAACTTTCCCATTGAAAGTAATGGAAAATGGATTAATCTCTTCCAGACGGTCCACGGAGTACTTAAACTGAAGCGTACTTAACCTGAAGCAAACTTTCCCATTGAAAGTAATGGAAAGTGGATTAACCCATTCCAGACGAGTCCGCGGAGTCCTCAACCTGAAGCGTACTTAACCCGAAGTATGAGTGTAATTGGTTCTGGAAGTCCGTACTTAACCTGAAGCGTACTTAACCTGAAGCGAACTTTCCCACTGAAAGTAAGAGAAAGTGGATTAATCCATTCCAGATGGGTCTGCGGAGTACTTAAACTGAAAGTACTCAAACCAAGGCATACTTAAACCGAGGTATGACTGTAATATGCCTTTATTAGGAGAAACCACATGCAGCTTGTGAGCTTTTGACTTGCAGCAAAATTTTTTAGTCCCAAACAAATTGAGACTAAGGGAATCCTGGAAACAGTAGATGAGTGTAACCATTTACTGCGATCAGTTTGCCTTCCTGCTGTCTAAGCCACCTTCTGGGTTAGTGACATAGAATGGAGGGGCCACATCACAGACTTACATGCTTCTAAACATATGGAGGTAGGAAGGAAGAGAGGAGCAATTGGTCTCCTGACAGGAAGGAAGTGAAAGCTGCATACTGGACCTTTAAGTTGTATTTTAAAACTTGCAAAGGGGCCCAGATTAAGGTTACCAGACGTCCCCGTTTCCCAGGGACAGTCCCCAGATTTACAAATCAGTCCCCTGACAAAATCCATCTATTTAGTAGGAAGTTGAAAAGTGTCCCCGGATTCATTGAAAAAAAATCTGGTAACCTTACCCTAGATGCCCCTCACTGGCCCAACCTAGCTGTATTACTATTCACTTCCTGTAGTGCTCCTTGGAGGTGAGCAACTTTTCGGTGAATTCGGCTCCCATCAGTGGTGGCTGTCTGCCATTTAAAGATGCTCCGATGTATTGCCACGGCTCATAGAGCTATAAAACATATTACCCAACTGCTCTCAACCAATAGACATCATGGCTGAATTCACACAAGCCTCATTCAACAGAACATGCTTAGAAATCTTTGCTGGGAGGTTTATAAGTGCATTCAACTGAATGTGCTTAGAAATCTTATGCAGACCTTCATGCTAAACACCCAAAGATCTATAAAAAAGCCTACATGATGAGGGATGTCAGGAACAGGACCTAGAACAACCTTGTCCTGCCACCATTTTGAGCTCGTGTGTGTACAGAAAGGGCCTGAATGGGACTATATTGAACCTGACTTCTGGTATTTTTAGCCCCCTTTTCTCTCCCAATGTGGAAATGAGAGAAAACAGGGAGGGGAAATAGGATTTTAACTTAGTTGTTACTGGGCAGCAGCATATTTGCAACTTCTTGGAACAAGAATAACCAAAGAAGTTCCTGCCTTTGGCATTCAGTTTGAAGCTGGACGTTCCCTCTTCAAACAATGAGATTGTTACTGAGGGGGAAATCTAGAGAGATCACCCATGTGGGGTAATTAATAAAAGACTTTGCTGAATCCCTAGATCCAAAGCACGGAGCTAAACACACGCTCCAGTAAGAAAGCCTTAGAAGAGTTTAAAAGTCACAAAACATGTAACAACTGGACATAGCTGCCAAGTTTTCCCTTTTCTCGCGAGGAAGCCTATTCAGCATAAGGGAAAATCCCTGTAAAAAAGGGATAACTTGGCAGCTATGCAACTGGAGCATTTGGAATATAGGCTGAACAGACCACACTTTAATAAGTTTAAATGCTTTACTTACAAAACTTCCAAGGTCAGTTCCATGTGTTATTCCATTTAACAGCAAAAAAGTGTGTGTTTGTGTGTGTGTGTGTGTGTAATGAACTTGTGATCTGGGCTTGAAATGGTCAAGCCCAGACGTGTTGCCTGGTCAACTTCACATAGTGGAAGAGAGTGAACAAAGGAAGCTTCACTTCATCACCAGAGGTGAGGGTGTATGACCTAGGTGAGTCTAGAAATACAATTCTGCAGTCTTAACCCCTTCATGCATTAACTAGCCCTAAGCTTGCTAGTTATATTTGACTGTAACTTCCCAGTGTTATGTCCTCAGCATTTCATAGGTTCTGGATGCTTATAGCCTCTGGAAGTGTTTTGGATTTTTAATGCTACCAAAAAGTAATAATTACAAATATAAAACACTTTTTGCATAGCAAGGGAGGCTACGTAAGCCATTACCACCTCCTCCTCCTGCTCCTTTTGTTTTGTTTTAATTCGTTCATTGAGGTTGGAACTCCTGACAATTATTCTAACAAAATTTGGATTGGATAGTAGCTTTGGGAGAGGTGTCTTTAAAGCTTTTCCCAAGCTATTTTTTCCAAACCATTGTCCTCCCTCCCCTAACCCCCTGCCCTGTTGTTTTCCATCGAAGGGAAAAATAAAGGTACATATATCATGCCTGCAGTTCGCCCCATAATTGGATGAACAGCAGCTAGAGAGTGCAGTAATTTATGCAGAAGAAAAGCCATGGAAGGGAAGGGTTAAAGCCTTGCCTTCCTCAGCACCACTTTGTATGTGTGTGCATGCACACTTCAGAATTAAAATAAATGCCATGAGATCCAGTCATGGTGATAGAACTTCTGCATTAACTACACTAATGACTCATTCATTGCTGAGCCTGTTACCTGAAGGTTGAGCACTTGTTAGGTAGTACACTCATGCATGCTATACATGTGGTGGATTCATGGGTGAACATTTCAGCTTATATCATTTGCAAAATAGGAACGGAGCAGGTTCATTAATTATACTTACCAAGGCCCCTTTAAATTATCAGCCCCAATAAGAGATGCTAGTTTTTGTACAGGTATTATATTTGCATCAAGTTGCCTGGCATGACTACTGCACATTGGGAATGGAAGAGTGTGCAGAACAAGTAAGGAAAGGAACAGAAATGGGCTGAAAATGCAGTGCCGCATGTGAAGTCATTCGCTTGGGACTAATAAGGTTGTCTTTGGATATCTCCTCAGAAGACTTGTCAGCTTGAAATTACAGGGGAAGAAAATGACCTTAAGGTCTTGATCCATCAAAAATGTCTGTGAGCTGCCAATATAATGCAGTTGCAGAACAGGCAAACAGCATACGGGTAATTCTTGGGTTCTGAAAATGAAGCATTCCCAGTACTTGCGATAGGAAATTTAAAATATTGTACAGTGGAATGAATGGTTTGGCAGGGTGCACATGAAATACTGATGTTTCATGGTCTAAAAGGAGTAAGTAAAATGTGTGTATCTACAAACACATGGAGCTACCAATGAGGGAGTGGTATTCCTGTACAGTAATCAATTTTGTGAAGAAAATCAGGGTTTTAGTTTAGTTAAAGGAAGTGGACGGAAAATGAGAGTGGTGACAGCTGTGTTCAGGGAGGTAAAAGAAGTCTATCTGGAGGATGATTTGGGTTCCAAAAGGAACAACTATAGATAAATTGTGCATTATTAAATGTAGGCTGAGGAATTACAAGGAACCCCCCCCCCACTCCCATGTTCTCAGACCAGTTGCGATGGGCTGGACTTGGAGCGCAGCTCCCGCACCTGGAGAACTGTCACCTGGACATGTGCCCAGAGATGCTGGTGAGCCCATAGCTGCCAAGTTTTCCCTTTTCTCGCGAGGAAGCTTATTCAGCATAATGGGAAATCCCTGAAAAAAGGGATAACTTGGCAGCTATGGGTGAGCCTGGTGCTGACAAGGCTTCATCATCTGCCTGGCAGCCACTTGCTTATTCAGTTATCAGCACCTGACCCCTTTTTCTAACGATAGCCCAGTGGGTGTTCTTCGGACAGTGGCTTTCAACTCCCACAAGAGCAGTACCACCTCTGTTACCATTTGTGTGTTGTTTGAGACTACAGTTCTCTGTATGATGGGGAGGGTGCACTATTTCTTAATTTATTACTAGTATTTTCCTTTTGAAATTTTGTGTGCGCCCCTTAGAAATCTGCCCTGGGGCAATGGCCCCCCTGCCTTCACACACTACGCCACAGCTTTGCCCTCCTCTAGAGTTTTACATTTAAATATTTTGTCAGATAGTCTGTCTATACAGTTTTCCTGTTTTTCCATATTGAATTTTATGGAGAGAATTGTGCAGTGCTTTGGGAGGGGGCGCAGGGGTACACATACCCCTAAACATTTTGTGAACCTAAGTTTGGCCTCATTGAGGGGCAGTATTTCAATATGAGTAGGAAAATGAGAGCACCCCTAAACATTTTTAAAGAGAAAAAAAAGCACTGGAATTGTGTGTGACCATCTTTTAGTATAAGTTCTATTATTTTCAAGTAGAAATACTAAAAAAGAGAAAAGGTTGTTATATTGTGGGTTTTTCTTTTTAAGAAAAACTTCAGTAAAAAAGTTCAGCAAGTTGTTAGTTAAGAAGGTTTGAAGAGAGTCGGGTGTAGAAAAGGAACTGGTAGGAAGAACAGGGTAAGATTTGCTGAATAAAATAGCCATTGCGTCTCAGCATTTTTTTTTCAGGTTACCAGCCATTAAACTATTGATCAGTCTACTCAAGATCAAACACTTGAGAATAACGGCTTGCCATCATTGGTGCAGTTAGGTAATTTGCCATCCACATTTAATAGTCTTATACGCTCCACTCTTATGGTCACATGCATGACTTCATTTGTGAAGCACACAATTCACATTCCCCTACATTCCATGCATTAAAACTACTTCTATATTCTGGCATGTTAGAGCAAAAACAAACATGCCAACATTTAAATAATAATAATAATAATAATAATAATAATAATAATAATATTCTGAGCATATATGGTTTAGCATTTTAAAAACTTACCCAAAACATAGTGCGTCATGACTACAGGAATAAAATGGTGTTTGCATCTCCTACCCTAATGCTAAACATATTTACTTGGGGGGAAAGCACCATTTTGTTGCAGAAAATGACAACAGGTTTTGAATGTAAAAATAATAAAATGAGCACCTGTAACCAGGCACATACCTGGCCAGTGGCCCTGACTATAACATTGTGGGGTTTTTTAATTTAAAAATAAATAAACAATGAAACAACCAATCTCAACCTTGGTGGGGCCCAGCACACCCTTGCCAATGTAGGTGTTGACATCTGGGACTGTTTGCAGCTTCTATGATCAACTGCTGACCTCTGGATGCTTGTTTTTGGGATGGACCTGGACTGTGGGGCTCTGAACTTTGGCTCTGAGGTCATTGGAGCTGCACCGCTGCTTATCATTAGCTTATCAGAACATGTCATGTCAGAACAATAAACTGCCCAAAAATTTGGACAATCTTTAGTCTTTGAAACTTTGGAAACTCTGGTCAATTCCAACCAACCTGTTTAATAAGTGTTTAGCCTGATTTGTGGGTTGATTAGACAATGTTGCACCCAGCAGATGTTATTCTACACTTTCCAGCACAGTTTTCCATCACTTTTGGGAAGCCGTATTGTTTTACAAGAGCTCAAAATCAGCTTGAACTGAGCAGCCTGACTTTCCTGGGATGTGACAGAATCCCACCCGAAAATAGTGAGTCTAGAAGTGCCCTCTAAGCATGAAAAGTCCTTAGATATCCTGATCATCTAAATTAATTAGCTGGGGTGTGGAGAGACCTTTTGCTATCAAAGCAAGTGGCAGAGGACTATAGCCTAAGTCATTACTGTATTTGACCTCTGCTGAACTGCAGGTTGCTGTATCTCCCATAGTAGGAAAAAAGCTAAGCTCACATGGACATTTCCAGCACTTGGACTTTCAAAACAAACACAGCACCGACTTGCTGAGGTGGCATCTCTAGGCAAAAAAATAGAAGAAGTAATAATTCCCAGCACAACATATGTTGTTTCACTTACTGGCGCATTTATCTTGATTGTGATATCTGTACTTGTAGATTGGTCTAATGATTTAATTCCTATCTTAAAACATAATTTCAGAAGCGGCATTTGTAGAAGACAGAAGCTGTTGATTGGAAGTAAAGAAATGGGTTGCAGAGCTCTGAATCCCATGTTTATGATAATATGGACTAAACAATCGCCATGAAGGGATACAATTCTGGGGAAGATAGCGGATTGAGTTCTTTGTTTTAACATGTGGTTTTTTCCCCCCCAAGATTCATCATATACAATATACTAGTTTTAGAAACATTTTATCAATCAATTCATAGAAGCATAGAATTATACAATCTGAAGGGACGCAAAGAGACATCTAGTCCAACCCCACAGCCTGCCCACAGCCATCCTTGGATGGGCTCGAAGCACCAACCTTCTGGTTCACAGCCAGATGCACTGACCAGATGCACCGCATATCTAGCAGGTCCTTCCATGCTCCCCTTTACTACTGATAGGTTTGCCACCCTGGGCTCCTTTGGGAGGAAGAGTGGGATATAAATTGAGGGTTGTAGCCAGCCACTGCTTGGAATACTAAATAGTAGATCCACTGAAATTCATGAACAATACAAACTTGGGGCCATTAATTTCAATGGGTAAAACTTAGCTGGGGACAACTCTAAATGCAAGAATGAAGTATGGGCAGGAAAGTATAACCCATGGAGACACAAACGGGTCATTATCCAATATGCAATTGTGTCTGGCCTGTGTGTGTGCAGCTTGGTCAGATCTGCTGTCACTCTCTATAGTTATGTGATCTGAGGTCTCTCTGTCATTGGCTGTTCTCCCTCCCCCAGAGGCAGTGACAGGGCAGGATTTTGAAGCAGAGGTCCAGGGTCCTGCTCAGGAGAATGAGCAGGAGGGCCTCCCAATGGAGAGGAACTTTGAAGGAAGTGATGTAATGGAAACATTGCCATAAGCTCATTAAGCCCAGTGTAATCCTAAGAACAATTGAAAACCGGAACTGGAAAATGGCCCATCTTGCTCTCCAGGGACCCACAAGATGCCTATGGTACCCACACTATTACCTAACTTCAGTACTGTTTTCTGTCACTCAGATTCGGGAAGAGGTAGACTCCACCGTGGAAGCAGGGCCAGGGTAAGAGAGTGCTAGAGTCCTGTCTAGTCAAGTTGCATGGGATCAATTTCCATCTGTTAGCTCTGAGGATGTGGACAGACCGCTTGGACGAGTGAAACCAACCACCTGTCTCCTTGATCCTTGCCCCTCCTGGCTTATAAAAGCTAGCCGGGAAGGGCTGGGCGATGGCGGTTATCAAACCGCTTCTTACAAAACCATCTCTAGATGCGGCCAATATGGCCAACTATCGCCCAGTCTCAAATCTTCCATTTTTGGGCAAGGTGATTGAGCGAGTGGTTGCTGAACAACTCCAGGCATGCCTGGAAGAAGTGGACCATTTGGATTCCTTCCAGTCAGGATTCAAGCCTCATCATGGGACTGAAACTCCCTTGGTTGCACTGGTCGATGATCTCTGGTGGGCTAGGGACAAAGGTGAGAGCTGTTTCCTAGTTCTGCTGGATCTCTCAGTGGCTTTTGACACCATCAACCATAACATCCTTCTGGACCATCTAGAGGCACTGGGAGCTGGGGGCACTGTCATACAGTGGTTCTGCTCCTTCCTCCTGGAAGGAGGTTCAGGCCCCTGGGCTCTCACTTGTGGGGTGCCTCAGGGTTCTGTCCTCTTCCCCCATGCTTTTCAACATCTACATGCAGCCGCTGGGAGAGATCATCAGGGGGTTTGGGCTGGGTGTTCATCAGTATGCAGATGATACCCAACTCTACCTCTCTTTCAAATCAGAATCAGTGAAGACTGTGTGTGTGTGTGTGTGTGTGTGTGTGTGTGTGTGTGTGTGTCTGGAGGCAGTTGGAGGATGGATGTCAGCAAACAGATTGCGGTTGAATCCCGACAGCACAGAAGTACTGTTTTTGGGGAACAGGAGGCGGGCAGGTGTGGAGGACTCCCTGGTCCTGAATGGGGTAACTGTGCCCCTGAAGGACCAGGTGCGCAGCCTGGGAGTCTTTTTGGACTCACAGCTGTCCATGGAGGCACAGGTCAGTACTGTATCCAGGGCAGCTGTCTACCAGCTCTATCTGGTATGCAGGCTGAGACCCTACCTGCCCGTGGACTGTCTCGCCAGAGTGGTGCATGCTCTAGTTATCTCTCGCTTGGACTTCTGCAATGTGCTCTATGTGGGGCTCCCTTTGAAGGTGACCCGGAAACTACTATTAATCCAGAATGTGGCAGCTAGACTGGTGACTGGGAGCGGCCGCCGAGACCACATAACACCAGTCTTGAAAGACCTACATTGGCTCCCAGTACGTTTCCGAGCACAATTCAAAGTGTTGGTGCTGACCTCCTCCTGAACCGAGCTAATGAACAGGAGGCCTTTGGCTTTTCATTGAACATTGCATTGCTGGTCCTGAGCTTTGAGCTGGGACATTGATCACCTCCTTTGATCCTCTGAGGCTTGGGATGGGTGTGGTGAAAAGGGGAGTGGGTCCCAGGTATCCTGTGCCTCAGGAGCGATGAAGTTCTTAAGACACCATTTGTAAAAGGGTCAAACACAGCTTCTGGCTCCCTCTCCTCTTCAGAGAATGTCTCATCAAGACCGAGGTCTGGGTCTAACAACTCTGAAGACAGACAGAGCAAACTCTTTGGCTGATCTTGGGGACATTTGCATAGAATAAGAATGGGAAGGGGGCATACACGCCACCAGTTGAGTTTTCTAATGCTCTTTCTAATTTATTAGAGGATCATATATTGCTTTTCCATCGGTTCCTAGGGCAGTTTACACGGAATTGAAATTACGGCAAAAACAAATTTAGAACAATACCATTAAAACAATAGCTTGGGGGAGGGAAACAGAAGGGGGGGGAATACAAAGCAGAATGGAAGTAACTGGCAGCGGTAAAAGAGGCGTGATTAAGAAGCCTGGGAAAATAATAAAGATCTTCACCTTGTGCCAAAATGACATTGATGCAAGTGCTGGGTGAGACACCACCGCCGAGAAGGCTGCACCTCCTATGGCAGGAACACACTAAGGAAGGCCTCTGTTGAAGGCACATATGTGGAGAAGCAATCCTTCTGGCACCTCAGACTGAAGGCATCTGAGAGTGTAAAGAGTTCCTGTGAGGGACAAGGGATACAGGGAAGTCCCTCCCATCTTAAGTTCCAGCCCATCCCCAAGCGCTGGGGAGAGCAGGGAGAGCTCTGCCTCCAGCGGAAAATCAGGAAGTGGTGTCCGAGGCTCAGGCAAGGTTGCGGAGCCCATGACCCAGGTGGGACAGGAAGGGGGGAGCCCGGGGGAAAGGCCAATTCCCCCAACTCCGGAATTGCGCCGAAAACGTAGGGGGAAGAGGCTGGGTCTCCCAAAGCTTCTTTGCTGGAAGAAAACGCGCCAATCTCCATTCGGAGGTACTGACACCTCACCGTAAGCATGTATATAGATCGCTCTGAGCACTGTAAATAAAGTCTAAAAGGACTATGCTGCAAGGAGTCGTTACTCTAGAGTAGCCACATCAGCACCTGTGACAGCTACCTCCGAATCTTTTTTGGCTACTTTGGAGTGCCGCGATGAGCGCGCAAGAGGCTGAGCATTGGAGGCTGGAGGCCGAAGCAGCGAAGCAGGAGATACGGAACCTGACAGCGCAGGCCCAGCAGCAATTACATGCCGCTCAGGAGGAAGCGCGCGGGACACGGGAGGAGCTGAACAAGCTGGTGGAGCAGGTGAGGACGAAAGAGGAGACCGAGAAGCAGCTAAGGGTGATGGTATTGGACCTACAGAAAAAGTTGGATGAGGAAAGAGCCGCGAGAGGTGGGGGGGCGCGACGGGGAGCTGGAGGGAGGGCGCAGTGCGGCGGGCGGGAACGGCGAACTCGCACTCCGCCGGGCTGTGCCCCTCCCTAGAAGCAGGGCTGGTGGGCGGAGGCGGAGCCCAGCCCAGCGGAGCGCGAGTTCGGCGTTCCCGCCCACCGCGCCGCGCTCCCTGGTTCCCCGCCGCACTTGGCCTTGCCTGAGGGCGCGCCGGGGAGCTGGAGGGAGGGTGCGGTGCGGCGCGGCGGGAATGGTGAACTCGCGCTCCGCCGGGCTGTGCTCCGCCTCTGCCCACCAGCCCTGCTTCTAGAGTAGGGCAGCTGCCCTAACTTGCCCCGTGGTGGGTACGCCCTTGTGCTGGTGCACAAACTGGGGTGGGACCTGCAGAGTGATCCAGTGAAATCAGCTTTCTATCTGGGCTTGCACCCAGACGTTAAGGATGAGCTGGGGAGAGGTCCAAAACCGCGGACTATGGATGAGTTGAGTAAAGCAGCGCTAGCGGTGGGGGTGAGACAGGAATCCAGATGGAATGATAAACAAACGACGCGTGCAGCAAAACCTTGGTTCCCACGCTCCCAGGACAGACCTCATCACCAAACCCCACCCCAGGGCCCACCCCAAGCCCCGCCCAGACCTGGCCCAGAGCCGGAACCGATGGAGATCAGAGGAGCGCGCGCGCGGGCTTTTCAAACCCCGGCACCACAGAAACGCAAGGAGGGGAGGGGAGGAAACTGCTTTTTGTGCCACTCCCCCAGTCACCTCGTCAGGAATTGTCCGCATCGCAGGGAATGGCAGGGAAGGGCGGGAACTGTTATGCACGCCCCCACAGACTCAACGCAACAGCAGGGAAATGAGACAGCCTGGCTGCAGGAGACAAGGGGCAGCAGCCAGGCGCAAGCGACGGAAACCAGCCCCCTCCCACCCTCCCTTCCACAGAGGGGCAGCGCCAGCCCACACCCCCCAGAGCAGGGGTGGTTCTAGAAGTGACTCTGACACTCCCTAATGGGTACCCACTGACGGTTTTAGCGTTAATCGACTCGGGGGCGTCTGCCAATTTTTTTTCAAGAAATTTTGCAGAAGCACACCAGATCCAACTGCTGCAGCTGGACTTTCCCCTGCACGTCTCCACCATTGACGGCAGGGAGTTACTGGGAGGGGCCATCACCCACCAGACCCCCCCCATGAGAATGACAGTAGGAAGGCACTCAGAGACACTGGCTTTCAACGTCACCACCATCTCAGACCCCCCCATAGTGCTAGGAATGAGCTGGCTAGCACGCCACGACCCGTCCATAAGCTGGCACCAGAGATGCATTACATTTGGGTCTGACTTTTGTCTGGAACATTGCATGCAGCACCAACCAGGGGAGGGGCCACCGATAGCCACGGTGGCCGCCATGCACGTTAAGGGGGGAGAGGCGATTCCCAAACAGTATTGGGACCTACAGGAGGTCTTCAGCGAAGCAGAATCCGACCACCTGCCACCACACAGGTCCTTTGATTGTCAGATAAACCTGATACCGGGGGCAACGCTACCCCCAGCCAAGCTGTACTCCATGTCAGAGCAGGAACTGGAGGATCTGAGGGAGTTCATCGACAAGAACCTCAAGCGGGGGTTCATCAGAGAAAGCAAGGCAGCAGGGGGCAGCCCGGTCTTCTGGGTGGACAAGAAGGACACGCAACAGCGCCGTCTGGTGGTGGATTTTAGGCGCCTGAACAGCATGACGGAACCAGTGGCGTGTCCAATGCCCAGAGTGGACGATCTGTTGACAGCAGCGCGCAGGGGCAAGATCTTCACCAAGCTCGATCTAAGGGGAGCGTACAACTTAATCAGGATCAGGGAAGGCGATGAGTGGAAGACCACGATGTTCACGCCTCTGGGCTCGTTTGAATACCTGGTGATGCCCTTTGGTCTGCAAGGGGGCTCAGCATGCTTCCAGGCCTTCATGCACCACGTCCTAGGCTCACTCCTCTTCAAGAACTGCTTGGTCTTCCTAGATGACATCCTTATATACTCCCAGGAGCCAGTGCAGCATGTGAAGGACGTCAGGGAAGTGTTGCAGCGCCTGAAGGAGCACCACCTGTATGTGAAGCTGGAGAAGTGCAAGTTTCACACCAAGGAGGTGGACTTCCTGGGCTACAAGCTGTCAGACAAGGGGCTAGCGATGGACAAGGACAAGGTGCAGACCATCCTGGACTGGCACAGCCCCAGGACGCGCAAAGATGCCCAACGCCTACTAGGCTTCGCCAACTTCTACAGGAAATTCATCAAGAACTTCTCTCGCATTACGGCTCCCATCACTGACTGCCTGAGAGGCAAGCAGAAGTTCCGGTGGACACAGGAGGCGCAAGCAGCGTTCGAAAGCCTCAAGAGGGTGTTCGCCTCAGACCAGAACCTGTTCCATGTGGTACAGCACGCGCCCCTACGCATCGAAACTGACGCTTCAGACCGCGCGGTGGGCGCCATTTTACTGCAACTGGATGCCAACAGAGAGTGGAGACCCTGTGCCTTTTTCTCCAGAAAGCTGACCCAGCCAGAGCGCAACTACACGGTGTTTGATAAGGAACTTCTAGAGATCCATTCTGCGTTTAAACACTGGAGACACTTCCTGGTGGGCGCCAAGCACCCCATTCAGGTGTGCACGGACCACAAGAACCTGGAGTTCTGGAGAACAGCCAGGGTGCTCAACCAGCGGCAGATACGGTGGGCAGAGTTCTTCTCGCACTTCAACTTCTCCATCCACTACATACCGGGAGAGCAGAATGTCAGGGCGGATGCCCCCTCCCGCAAGCCGGAGTACATGGAGGAGGAATTGCCACCAGCACCCCGACACGTGTTTCCCCCGTCGGCATGGTCCTGCGGAGCAGCAGTGGTGAGCGAGGCAGAACTCACAGCACTGACGGCAGCAGATGAGTTCGCCACACGCATCTTCAGAGATCTGCAAGGGGGGAGGGAGCACGCAAAAGACTTTGAAGAAAGAAGTGGGCTGCTTTTTTACAGGGGAGCCCTGTACCTGCCCACCACACAGCTCAGAGGTAAGGTCCTCAAACAGATGCACGACAACCCAACGGCGGGCCATTTTGGAAGGGACAAAACCACTCACTTAGTCATGAGACACTTCTGGTGGCCAGGGGTGCGGGAGGATGTCCGAGACTATGTAAGGGGCTGTGACACCTGCCAGCGAGCAAAGGTAGTCAGAGCAGCACCAGCAGGGTTGCTGGAGCCATTAGCCACGCCACACAGGCCGTGGGAAGTAGTGTCCATGGACTTCATCACAGACCTGCCTTCTTCCAGGGGCAAAACAGCAGTGTTGGTGGTGGTGGACCTCATGTCCAAAATGTGCCATTTTATACCGTGTGCCAGGGCGGTCTCTGCAGAAGAGACAGCCAAACTGTTCGTGGACCACGTATTCAGACTGCATGGGTTACTCTTAAGGGTTATTTCGGACCGAGGCCGACAATTTGTTTCCAGGTTCTGGAGGCGGCTCATGAACCTCCTGCAGGTGGAGGTCAGCTTGTCGACGGCCCGGCACCCGCAGACCAATGGACAGGCGGAGAGGGTCAACGCCATTTTGCAGCAGTACCTGAGATGCTACATCAGCCAGAGGCAAACGGACTGGGTGGATCGCCTGCCACTGGCAGAATTTGCCTACAACAATGCAGTGCACGTCTCCACAGGGGTGTCGCCCTTTAAAGCCAATTACGGGCGAGACCTCAGATCTTTCCCAGAGAGGGAGGGGGAGGAGGAGGAGGAGGGCCCGCAGGCAGAAGATTGGGCGGAGGAACTGGAGACGGTGCACCAACAACTCCGGGAGCACTTGGAGAGGGCCAAGGAAGCGTACAAGAAGGGGGCAGATCGCCACAGATGACCGGGGGAGGTCATCAGGGTGGGGGACAGGGTTTGGTTGTCCTCTGAAGGCCTTCCCACCAGAGGGCGATGCAAGAAGTTGGCGCCCAGGAGGCTGGGCCCCTTCACGGTCACGCAACAGGTCAATCCGGTAGCCTTCAGGCTGGCACTGCCAGAGGACGTGAGGGTGCATCCAGTGTTTCATAGATCGCTGCTGTCGCCGTACAGAGAAAGCACCAGGTTCAGAGACAGCGATCAGCCCCCCGAGGGAGGGGGGGAGAGGGGAGACACCCAACAACTCAATGTGGCCACTGAGATTTTGGATTCAAGGAGAGGTGTGAGAGGGCTGGAGTATCTCATGGCATGGGAAGACACTCCGCCGTCCCACAATGAGTGGATACCCGCCACGGAAGTACAAGAGGAATTCTTAGTGGAAGAATTCCACGCCCTTTTCCCCCACAGGCCCAAGCCCTGGCACATGGAAAGGGAGGGAGAGGGGGAGGGGCGGGAGGAAGGGATCGCAGGAAGCAGCTCTCCATGGAAATGGGAAGCGAAATTTGAGGATACGGAAGAAGAGGTGTGGGTTTCACCGAGGTCGACTACGTCAGAGGCAGGAGAGGACTGGCAGCACATTTTTACTCCCACCAGCTCTGACGCCACAGACTTTTTGGGATTCCCGTCTTCTCAGGGGGAGGGGGAAAGATCGCCGGATTGGGGGGAAATTTTTACACCCACGGACTCTGACAACACGGACTTTTTGGGTTTTCAATCGTCCCCAGCAACCGGGGAGCCCCTAGGGAGGGGGGAAGGGGAGCCTGGGAGGGGGGTGGATGTGAGGGACAAGGGATACAGGGAAGTCCCTCCCATCTTAAGTTCCAGCCCATCCCCAAGCGCTGGGGAGAGCAGGGAGAGCTCTGCCTCCAGCGGAGAATCAGGAAGTGGTGTCCGAGGCTCAGGCAAGGTTGCGGAGCCCATGACCCAGGTGGGACAGGAAGGGGGGAGCCCGGGGGGAAGGCCAATTCCCCCAACTCCGGAATTGCGCCGAAAACGTAGGGGGAAGAGGCTGGGTCTCCCAAAGCTTCTTTGCTGGAAGAAAACGCGCCAATCTCCATTCGGAGGTACTGACACCTCACCGTAAGCATATATATAGATCGCTCTGAGCACTGTAAATAATCAGCACTTAATAAAAGTCTAAAAGGACTATGCTGCGAGGAGTCGTTACTCTAGAGTAGCCACATCAGCACCTGTGACAGTTCCTGTTCTTCTAGAGCAGCCAAGTCTCTCACCCCCTTTGATCTAACATCAAAGTGCATAAGCATAATGTATTTCCAAGGAATGCTCCCTTGTCCGTCCTAGCCTGACTGCCTAGGGTGGCAGCAGCCCGTGGTTATAAATGAAAAGCTTTACTTGACTGAAGGGCTTTGAGTTCTGCTTTGAGCAGAACATTTTACCTGCCTGGTGGAACTGGAAGACCAAGTCCAAAACACATTCTCACTAAAAACATGCTGCAAAATTGTATCTATTATACAGTGGTACCTCTGGATGTGAACGGGATCCATTCCAGAGCCCCGTTCGCATCCAGAACAGTACGAAACCTGAAGCGCCGAATCTGCGTATGCTCGCTGCACGATTCGGCACTTCTGCGCATGCGTGTGATGTCATTCGGCACGTCTGTGTCTGCGCGAATCGCCAAACCCAGAAGTAACCCGTTCCGGCACTTCTGGGTTCGGCGTGTTCGTAACCCATGATGTACGCAACCCGCAGCGAACATAACCAGAGGTATGACTGTATGTCCTCCTTGTAAAAAAAAAGGTAAAGGATCCCTGGATTGCTAAGCCCAGTCAAAGGTGATTATGGGGTGTGGCGCTCATCTCGCTTTCAGGCCAAGGGAGCCGCCGTTTGTCCACAGACAGCTTTCTGGGTCATGTGGCCAGCATGACTAAACCACTTCTGGTGCAACTGTGATGGAAGCCAGAGTGCACAGAAACGCTGTTTACCTTCCCACTGCAGCGGTACCTATTTATCTACTTGCACTGGTGTGCTTTCAAACTGCTAGGTTGGCAGAAGCTGGGACGGAGCAACAGGATCTCACCCTATCGTGTGGATTCCAACTGCTGACCTTCTGGTCCTCCTTGCATCCTAGGTCTATTAAGGTGGATGGCCATAAGGGACAGTTCTAACTCTATGGTGGTCACATGGCTATAGAATTTTCTTATGTTGGACCTATGTCAGATGTCTACATGCTGGCTTATAGGAAGCCCCTGAAAACCCATATTTTTCAATTGGCCTTCAAGGCATGATGTAAATTAGCTGGGTGATAGTATGGTTGAACTATGCTTTCCCACCAGCTCTATGGGATATTGCTGAGTTGTACCGGTAGTTTTAAGTTTTAGAATTTTGTATTGTTGTTCTTTTATCTTACTGTTGTTTTTAGTTGTAAACTGCTTTGGATGGTCAGATGCCCAGAAAGGCAGCATAAACTATTTTAACAACGTTTAAAAGAAATAAAAGAATTAAAGGTGGCAAAATGTGTTATTTTTTCACATCCAGATAATTGCAACTTCTGCACTTTGGAGAAGATGGGTGCTCACTTGGAATCTTTTCTGTGTCTGCAGCCTCCAATCCTGGCAAATGGCCAAGAGGACAAAATCTTAGCTCAGTGGAAACCTTAAGACTTAGTAGTAGAAAGATCCTGATGTGCAAGGATAATTTTTAATCTTGTAGAAATATATCTCCTTGGGCCTCCTGAAGCTCACAAGGGAAAAATATACATGTAGTATTATCTAATTGTGGCTGAATGTGAGCTACATGATGGGAAGGTCTGGGCTGAAGTGAAACAAAGTGATAAATGAATTTCTGTGGTTGAGAGATATTAGATTGGGATGGCAAGACACGGGGACGAAAAATGACTTTATTAAGTCTTCTGTTGCTATTTTACAGCTCTTTTGGGTCCCATCTAAAGTGCACAGCTACATCTGATAGTAAAAGACAACTTTTTTCACCGGATTAGAACACTATGATGCCCCTTTTAAAAATGTCCCAGCAAGCCACAGGCAAGTATTTTTGCATTGTTTCCAACGTTATGTGTAGGACTACTAGATCAACACCTGTAACCTTCAGTTCTATGAGGCTTGAAACAACAAATAGCAATGAACTTCTTTTAATATGTGATACGCTATTATTCCTATATGCTGTTTTTCCTAAAAATTAAGTAGAGCTGTGTTAGAAAATATCCCTTTGAATGGGATATAATTTCTTTAAAATAAACAAATGGTTGATTGATTAAATAGGAATCATCCCTAGGTCAACAGACAGAGAAGTATTTGCAAAAGGTTCACTTCACTTTTTTAAAAACCTGCTTTTAAACCTGTGTGTGGACTGTGTGGGTCTAGTAAAAGGACGGTAAATGGATTGGACTTATTTGAAAGTCAGGATAAAGCCTGTTTCTACAGCCACCATGCAGTCATTAAAAAAGTAAGGAATTTTTTTTTTTTGGGGGGGTGATATTCAACTACCATAAATTCTTCGGCTAGATTACTACAATGGGATTCTCTTCTCCCCCCCCCCACCCTCCCCACATGTCTCATACAAGACATGCTAGAGATACAAGGGCAGCCCCACAGTAGTGAACAGCAGTAAAGTATTGAGGTTACCAATGCATAGACCACTGTAGTCAGACTACCTTGGTCCAGGAATGGTCACAGCTGGAATATCAGGCAAACATGGTTGAAGGCACACCTACGGTAGTCACAGAGGACACTTGGGACATTTGTGATAAAGATGGACCACTACCCTCAAACTCCTTCAGATTAAGTTCAAACCTAACCAGAACAGGCTAACTCTTGTGCATAGGAACCTCTTACCCACAAAGCATTTGTCTTAGCAGGACACAGCTCCGTTTATTCTTGTCCCATCCACCACTGCACCCGGGGCTTGCACAGCCTCATCTGACTCAGATGCAATGGAGAAACAGCGATGCGCATCATCAGTGCACTGGTGACACCTTGCTCCAAAACACCCAATGACCACTCCCTGCAACTTTCATATAGATAAAACAGTGAACTGTAAACATCAGGGGGCTTAAGGGAACTCTCCCAATGCATGTCTCCGGACATGGCCCTGCAGGTAGGAAGACAACCACCTTGCCATAGTGCCACTGATGCCCATCCCACAAGGTCAGGATTCCACCATTTTCAAGGATGTCTTGGATGCTGTGGAAGAGTTGAGTCTCGCAAGGTAGGTTCTAATCCAAGTCAGGCACCAGATATATAAAATCATACTTTCAGATTCAGTGTTTAGTGTCCATGACACACCACCAACACCCAGCTCCATTCTCAGAAGTCACTAACTTGAATTATGGCTTTATCACTGAAACATGTTGTATCCCCCTACCTACATTTCCAAGCAGCAGTACTGTAGTTAGCTTGCATATTCTATTCCATGGTGTCCACATTGCCATGGCAGTAGGGAGCGTTCCTATGAGTCGGCGCCTCCTTTTTCAAGCAACCCAGAGAAGACAGCAGCAAACAGCCGCTGGGTTTTTAGGCAGCAGAATCGAGTGAACTGTAGAGTTGGGAGGAGGAACTCTAATGCCCTAAATGTTTTGATTTCAGGTTTGTTCCTTGTTGTTTTAAACTGGCGCTCTCCCACCTGCTGTCTAAAGTGGTGCAACCCATTCTACCGCCCAACTTCCCTGCAGGTGTAGACCGGAAAAGTAGGTAAAGCGACATGGGGACATTGTAGGGAACCAACTCCGAATTAAGCTTATTTTTCACTTTTTTGTTTCCCCCCCAAGAGCATATTGGCGCGGCCTTGGTCGAAGTTAGCCGTGGGGACTGGAGGAGAAGTGCTGCGGTGCGGTGCTCTCTGGGCGCTGCTTGCTCGGGCAGGCGCTGTTCTGCGAGGGGGCCTAAGGGGAGGCCCGGCCGCAACTCGTTGCTCAAGAACAAGGCGCGGTCGGAACATCTCCTCAACTTCGCGCGCACGTGCGCACAAAGGGATTTGGCGCCGCAACGCGCCCAGCGTTTTCTCCCCCTCCTCCTTGGGGTTAACTACGCCTTTACTCGTGGTATCCAAAACAAAGCGCGCGCAGGCCATTGGAAAGAGAGAGGAATCAGTCTACCCATGTGGACTTCCCCCAACTTCCAGGCTAGCTATGATCTACATCCCCTTCCCCCACCCCGCTTCTAAGACTTGTTTGCTGAGGGGTATTACTTTTTTAAGAGCGAGATCGCATGGAGGATGGCACAATGCAATAGCGGCGGCTCAGGGGGGGTGCCTTCATTTTTCCTTTTGTGTACTTTTAACGTTTCCACAACGAGGCACTCGGCTTGGGTAAAAGTTGCAGAGGCGGGATCGACGTGAGAAAAAAGTTAAGCGCAAAGAAAGCCCGAGCTCTTGGCTGCGCCTTTGTTTGGTGCCGGGGGACGCGAGGAGCGGGCGCACACCCGAGGGGCGGCGGGCGAGGGAGAGCCACTTAGCTCAGATAGACGGACCCGCAGCAATTGCATTGTTTTCTCCTCCCCCCCCCCGCTCCGTCCAACCGTTTGAAAGAGGAAGGAGGAGAAAGCGGAAGGGGTTATCCTTCTGTCTCCTAAGGTGAGTTGCGTTTCTCTTTTGTGGAGCGCCGCGAACTTTAACTATTCTTCTCTCCCCATCCTCCCCAAAACAGCGGGACCTTATAGCAGCAAAAGTTTTCTTTTTGTGTGTTAAATACCCCCCCTCCCACCCAGCCCGGCCTTTGCTTGTGTGCGTTAGTTAGGAAGCTGTAGCCTCAATGGCAGGCAGTTTAGTCTGGGATTAGAATGTGCTCTTGGCGTCGGTGTGTGTTTGTGTACTTCCCCTCCTTCTCATTGATAAAAATATGGAGCAAGTGGAACGAACAGGCTGGGACTGAGACTTGTTGCTTTTGGGAGACGACTGAAAACGATGGTTTGTAGATGAGAATTGGAGGCGGCGGGTGGGGGAAGGACTGTTTTTTTGCTTTCTTCCATAGTCCCCACACTCTTTGCGTTCCTCAACCTCCTCCCCTTTCATTTTGGGAAGCGGCTCCAGTAGTCCCTATTCAGGGAGGACAGGTGAAAAGCCTGGCGAGTCCCTATTATTGTGGGCTGCCGGGTGCTCTCGTTCCCACCGCTCCCTCCCTCTCGCTGTGCAACAGGTAGAGAGAGATGTCAAAAGCTGGTTGCTGCCGATCTCCTTTGCGCGAGGACGCTTTTGTCCCCCTTGGCTGGATGGATACGTTTCCAAAAGTGAAAGGGAAACGTGTTCACCTCACATTTTGCTGGCCTCCCCTATCCTGCACCTCCCTCCCCCCCTTCACTTCGGGTGTGAGGATATCTTCCCCATTTTCGGGAAATCAAGACCTTGTTCTTGGGAATCGTAAGGGGAGGAGTCTGGGAAGGGGAATCGAGCCTAGCCCGAATACCGAGGGGAATTGTTCTCAATGACCGTCAAGGGGAATCCAAACAAAGAGGTGCATCTACCGGAAATAATGATTTGAGAGATTCTCCTCCTTGCCCCCTCCCGCCTCCATTAAAATTGTTTTTCTGGGAGGCTCAGTTAGAGGGAAGTTTTGAACTGGAGGCTGTGATGAGGCGCAAAGGGAAGTCTACGAGAGGCTTCTTTTGGGGGGGGGGAGAAAAAAAGTTGCAGGGCAGGATCTGTTCAAAAGAAGAAGGGAAGGCTGAAGTTAGACTTGAGGTGCTCTTGGATGGGGGTGGGTGGGGAGAGGGAGGGGGAGGGAAAGGGGGTGAGAGGGAGAAACCTGCTGCCGCTTGCTGGTTCTTTGTCTGCTCAGGGAACTTGAACAAAAGAGGAAACTCCGATGAACTCTCCATCTCCCCTTCTGGGTTTATCTGGTCTTTTCAACAGTTTATTCAGACTTCTCCAACTTCTCCCAAAGACTTTGTAGGATGTTCCAGCTACTCCTCAGAGAGTCCTGGTTTTTAATTTTAATATATATATATTTGGTCTTAAGTTAAGAGAAGAAGGAAGGTGAGTTACTTCTGCTGTTTCTCCCCCCCTCTTCCCTTTGTGGCTTTGTTATCAACTGAAAGTGTTAAGTGGAAACTGCGTTAGAGAGGTTGGGATGTGTGCATCAGGCTAGTGTGGAATCCACTTGGGTCTGGATGTTAATACGCTGGGGGTATGATGTTGATTTTGTTAATGCCTGCAATTCTGTCAATTTGGATCTGCTTATGTAATGCAGTTTGGCGGGCACCAAGAAGGGGGGGGGAAGAGACTGCCTCTTGCTTGAGATGTGGATTCTCAGGACAGTGACTGGGAAGAGTGTTTTTTGTGACTGGGGGTGCTGGCTGAACCAAGAACGGGATGCTGAAATGATCAGATTGAAGGGAAGGTGGACATTTTGGAAGGTGTGGTCTACATTGAAACTGCTTGGGTGAGATGCAGGTGAATGCTGGTTCTTTGTTGATGTGTGAGTTTGTGGAGGCATAAATGTATGTACCAGCAGAAACTTCTCCACCTCTGTAGAACTGGAAAGCTGTTCGGAGCTGGACCATTAGGACAGCACATTTCACTGTCAAATGGGCCATTATTAAGATGGAAGTTTTCAGGCCCCTTTGACCTAGCTTTCCAGTATACTTGTGAAAATCTTGTGTTCTTTTTGTTTGTTTCAAAGCTCTGGCATTTCTCCCCTTTTGTTAAGTTTTGGTAACTTACGGTACATTATGTTCCTATTTGCTCTCTTCTTATTATTATTTAAATCATTTGTCCTGAATTTTTCTGTTTCTTTCAATAACCACTTTTTTCTTAATCCCATTGTTTACCTGCTTTTCCCAGTTGCTGTGTTCCTTTCGATTTACTTACCATTCTACAACTTATTTCTTTTACACCACATTTGTTTTGCAGTGATATCTGCAGGCGTGTCTTCTTTTAATACTTTATTTTGATGCAGACTCTTACACTACAGACTTACACTAGTTTAATTCTTCTTTCCTCCCCGGGGAATCCTTGAAAGTTTAGTTCCATGATGTGGACTAGAAATCTTCAGTGCGATTTTCAGCGCCCTTGTAGAACTTCATGTTCCAAGGATCTTTGAGGAAACCATGCTAGTTGGATTGGTACCAAACCATTTTAAGTTTATAGTGTATATCCGTCCTACATTTTCTCCTCACTTTTCTCTCACAAATGTTAGTAGATCCACAGGAGAGCTTGCAATGGATAGATTATTTACTGTCATGGCTGGTCTTGTTGAACCAATATAATTCTAGCACTTGGATCTAGTACTGGAATGACAAATGCTGGATCTAATGTGCAGTAACACACAGGCCTTCTCTATGTAGGAAATTCTGGAGCACCTTCTGAGTATTGTAACCACCGACAGAGCCAGGCTGGTAAGATCAGTAGTACAGATAAAAGTATTGGCAATCTGGACACTGTGTGACTAGGCCTTCATATGAATCCAGTTGTGTGATTCCTATACAAGTTTTCCAGTTAAGGGCTGATGTTAAGGTTTGAGAGTGTAAGCTGTAATGCCAGAAATACTTACAAAGTTCATTAAGCTCAGCAGAGCTCAGAACAATAGAGTACTTCAAGAATAGAGCTACAAAGGAGAGAGGGTGGGAAGAGAAATAGAGAAATCAGGCTCCTAACTTGTACCACCTCATATCTCATATTTTCCAACTTCTGAAATGTTCAGTTTTCTTCTTAAATTAATCTTATTACTTTAATTTTTGCTTATATCTTTGTTTAATGTATTTCACTGATTCCCTATTAACTTTCCTACTCCATTTCTTACCTGAGGCTTTGAAGCTTTTTCCAAGGGCTTTTCAACAACAATAGAAGCTTCAAGCCTATAGAAATATTGTGGGGGTTGTGCAGTTGCTATTGTGATTTGTAGTTGAGGAATTGCACTTGGTGCGTGTTTGGGCAATGTGCACTTGTTCTAAGCCTAAAACCCAAGCAGGTTATGAAAAGGGAAGTTGGCCTTTTAAATAGTCAGTCCTAAAGGTTGCCTTTGGTTTTGGGGATCAGCTGTGAAGTTTCGTTAGAAATCTTAAAAACACAACAAAAACAAAGATCACCTAGATGTGTACAGAAAAAGATCCCTGTTGGATTAGGCCAAAGGCCCATCTAATCTAGCATTCTGTTCTCACAGTGGCTTATTGGAAGCCTGCAAGCAGGACATGAGTGTGACAATACTTCCTCCACTTGTGCCCATCATATTATTCAGAGGTACAGTGGTACCTCGACTTACGAACGACTCGACAACTTATTTTTTCGACTTACGAGTGGGGCGAATGGCCACACGCTTACAAATTTCTCGACATCCGAACGGAAACCGTGGCGGTTTTAGATAGGGTTTTTTCAACTTACGAATTTTTAGATGGGGTTGCTTCGACTTACGAATTTTTCCATTTCCAATGCATTCCTATAGGAAATCACGTTTCCAATGGCGCTTTTCGACTTATGAATTTTTCGACCTACGAAGGTGCCTTCGGAACGGATTAAATTCGTAAGTCGAGGCACCACTGTATACCACTTCTGAAAATCTAGGTGACTGCTTAGATTCTAGAATAAAGACAATCAGTCCTTTTTGGTTAGATAACTACGGTATTCCTCATGCAAGTGCATGCTGTCTGTTGGATCTTATACCCATAGTCAGCATGACTGCAATAACAACAACAACAACAACAACAACAACTTGTCCTTTCGGTGCTACCAGACAGACTCTTCATTGTTTTTGCAGCAAGAGACTAATGTGGCCACCCCTATCGAAAAATGGTAGGACCACAGTTTCCAGAAGATGAGTTGTAACCATATTTGGTAAGAGAACTGTGGCTAGTTTAACCATGTGGTTCAAACAGTGTTAAGTATGTTACACTACAGTCAAATGCAGCAAAGCCCCTTTCTCACTGCAAAACACCCCTGGAGGCACTGTTTTGCGTGGGAGAAGAGGTGAGAAGGAAGGGAATGCTTAAGCCAGGCATAAGCAAACTCAGCCCTCCAGCTGCTTTGGGACTGCAACTCCCATCATCCCTAGCTAACAGGACCAGTGGTCAGGGATGATGGGAATTGTAGTCCCAAAACAGCTGGCGGGCCAAGTTTGACCATGCCTGGCTTAAGCCTTCCCTGCTGGCTCACTTGACCCTGAAGATCCCTTCTGCAATCTGTTCCTTTCATTTCTGCTAGTATTGCAGATCCATGTTTACCTTGCAAACATGGGTCTGGAAAATCACAGGGTTAGAAATTTAAATAGGGATGGGAAATTTCAGGGGAAAATTGATGGGCAGAAGGAAGTGATTTGAGCATCTCTTTCTTCCTTTCATCCTTTCTCTGATGCAGATTTCCCTTTGGGCTTTGTTATAGTGTACTGTAATGAAGTTATAGTGTATCTTGCGACTAAATCTACAGGAACAGAAAACTTTCAAATGTATGCAGATTATAAAGTCAGGAGAGCATGGTCTTTGGGGGGACACATTTCCTCAGAATTGTATCTGCCTACGGGTTGAGTTGCCAGTAACTTTAAGAAATCTTCCCTTTAACAGGCAGTTAAGAGTAATGTTTGTAACTTTAGATTTGTGGACCCACTTGTAACCGCCTAAGAGTCTAGGATGGTATCCATTTGATACTCTTTTAGTTATTGTGTCAGTCTTCTTGTGTACTTTGTGATTTATGCAAACAACAGAATTTGTGCTTTACTGTGCACCAAAACTCAATAAAATTTGTGCTTAACTGTGCGCCAGACTCATCTTTGCTGTAGTTGCGAGGAATTAATGGGTAATGATAAGTTGCCAGAGGTAAGATTTAAAAGTTCAATGCATGTGGAAAAACCCTATTGAGGAAAAGTTGCTTCTGTAATACTCCTAAAATGGGTGGTGCTTAATTGTAAAAGTACAGTGGTTGAGATGAAATGGGTTAGGCTGCAATCCTCTATGCCTTTACCTGGGAGGAACTCCAATTAAGTCCAGTGGAGCTTACTTTTTAAATAGGCACACATAGATTTGCACTGCAATAAAAGCTTCTAGAACAGTGGCTCCCAATGAGCTAAGTACTGCAGACCCTGTGTTTTTCAAAAGCCAAGTTATGGACACCTTACTTTTGAAAATTTTCATATCTCTATCATTGATTGCTTTTGTTATGTGAATGGTGCCACAGATTCCCTGGATGGTTTACTTATGTGAACCCCTTGAGGTCTGCGAACCCCAATTGGGAACCACTGATCTAAAGCAGGAGTGGCTCACCTGCTGTTTGGGGCTCTGGCTTACCCTCCCCAGCAAACATTTTTCTGTCCCCCACCGAAGCCCTACCAGGTTTTGCAGCAGCCAAAAGGAAAACTATATAGTAGATTCTGCACTGGGCTGGGCAGAGCACAGTGCCCTGATGGGGATGCAGATTGCCCTTGTGTGTGCAAATGGTCACACTCATCATTGGCATGTGGTCCCCTAGAGCACCCCTGTTCCAAAGGAATATCAGGGTTGTTCTGATACTTTCATCTTTGAACACAAACTAGGCTCACAGGAGTCTTCCACCTGAATTCGAAACATGTTTAGGTGAAAACAGACCTTACTTAAAAATCAGTCAGACTTAAGTCCAAGTATGTGTGCTTACAATCACAGCTTTAGAATTATTTTATAGTGTAACTGTTGAAATGTGCCAATACCAAAGCTTACAACCTTTCATTTCTATTGAATAGGTAAACAGTGTGAATATCTCTGAACCAGGATACCTGCCAGCAAGCTACGTCTAAATCTGTATCAACCAGAACCAGACAGATGCCATGTTTTATTAACCTTCTCATTGTGGAATACAGTATAATCCAAAGAAGACACCAATATTTGGATTTATAAGTTGGAAGAATTTCTCCAAATGGAAGCCGGTGAAAATTGTAGTTGAATGGCTTGGTCACCTCCGTGATTCAGAATAAGGTATGTGTAAAATAAACAGTGTTGTTCAGAATAGGTCTTACTCAAGTACTGATTTGATGCCAAACTTGGGATTTAGCTATGTTATGCATGTCAGTTATGTGCTCCAAAATATGTTCATTTGTTAAATACAGCTTCTGAAATGTTGAGGCATGTGTAAGGCATCAGGAACCTGTGGTCCTCCAGATGTTGTTGGTGTCAATCAGTCCTGGTTGGCATGTTTAATGGTCAGGGATGTTTGGAGCTGGAGCCAGTGTGGCGTCAGACTGGAACATGGGAGAACAGGCTTCAAATCCCCTACTCAGCTTTGTAGCTCACTGGGTGACCTTGGACCATTCGCTGCCTTTCAGGCCAACCTACTTCGTGGGGAATGTTGTGAGGGTGAAATGTGAAGTGGTACAACAATCTATGCTGCCTTGAGCTGCTTGGAGGAAAGATGGGATAAATAAATAAACAATAAACATCTGGAGGGCCACAGGTTCTCTCTCTCTCTCTCTCTCTCTCTCTCTCTCTCTCTCTCTCTCTCTCTCTCTCTCTCTCTCTGTGTGTGTGTGTCTGTCTGTCTGTCTGTCTGTCTGTCTGTCTCTCTCTATCTGGATCTGGCTGGCCTGAGTCTTGTTGGTCCACACAGACAAGAAGAGATTCTTAACTGGTTAGTTCAGAGGAATCAGGTGGTCTAGGTCAAGAGACATATTGTGACCCATAGACTTGACCTTCCCAGTCTGAGCAACTTGTCACAGACTCATTTATTTCCATTGCCTTATAACACATTGCTCGTCTGCTGCCTCTTTGTCTTTTCCCGCCTGCCCTGGAACCCAGCCTTCAATGTGACTTGGGCCACATCACCTTTTTGGACTGTACCTTCTTTGACCCTGCTTGGCCTTACAAAAGTGATACCTAGATTGGGTGTTGCTGTTCTTAAAAGGTGGTTAGGATCTCTGGGTATCTCTCCCTACACCGTCTGAAATTTACTGCAGCCTTTTCTTTTAAGTTTGTCTTGTTGGATGCTTTTGTGGAAGCCGACCATTTGTACATATCGTGAGTGTCCATTTACACAGTGAATTAGGCTATGGCTTTAAGTGGTCAAGGCATGGGCGTACCCAGGATCAAAACTAGGGGGGCAAGGGGAGGGGCCAAGGCACGGAAGGGGAGGGGCCACAAAGTGGGCGGGAACAGCGAACTCGCGCTCCGCCGGGCTGTGCCCCTCCCTAGAAGCAGGGCTGGTGGGCGGAGGCGGAGCCCAGCCCAGCGGAGCGCGAGTTCAGCGTTCCCGCCCGCCGCGCTCTCTGGTTCCCCGCCGCGCTTGGCCTTGCCAGAGGGCGCGACGGGGAGCTGGAGGGAGGGCGCAGCGCGGCGGGCGGGAACGGCGAACTCGCGCTCCGCCGGGCTGTGCCCCTCCCTAGCAGCAGGGCTGGTGGGCGGAGGCGGAGCCCAGCCCAGCGGAGTGCGAGTTCGGCGTTCCCGCCCACCGCGCCGCGCTCCCTGGTTCCCCGCCGCGCTTGGCCTTGCCTGAGTGCGCGCCGGGGAGCTGGAGGGAGGGTGCGGCGCGGTGCGGCAGGAATGGCGAACTCGCGCTCCGCCGGGCTGTGCTCCGCCTCTGCCCACCAGCCCTGCTTCTAGAGTAGGGCAGCTGCCCTAACTTGCCGCATGGTGGGTACGCCCTTGGGTCAAGGTGGATACTATGGGGGGAATAAATAAGTATTTGGGTAAAATATTAGCGTTGAGAATAGAAGCAATTTTTTGGATTTGTTTAAGATTGGGTGAATGTTAAATGCATGCCTCTGAAAGGTATCTCAGATAGTTGTGGTGTTTGCTTTGGTTTTTGTCTTGTCAGTTTTGTATGCTCTGTTTGTATTTAGGGCATAGTGCCATAAAAATAGTTGCTTTTGATATGCATATTTTCTCCCAAAAGATTTGTTGAGGTCTGGAAAAGATGTAGGGCAGTTAAGTATGCACTCCTTAAGAAAAAGTGTTGAGGATGGCTGGTTATTTTTAACATTAGGGAGAGAAGAATAATCTCTTGTTTTCCAAGTTGTAAAGAGAACTTCAATTCCCCCCCTCCCAAATCTTCATTATATTGAGGGTTTATTGATAACAACAACAACAACAACATTTATTTATTTATTTATTTATTTATTTATTTATTTATACCCCGCCCATCTGGCTGGATTTCCCCAGAAACTCTGGGTGGCTTCCAATCAAATATTAAAAACACAATACAGGATTAAACATTAAAAACTTCCCTAAACAGGGCTGCTACTAGGAAAAATCGAATGGAAAACGGGAGTCGAGCGGAGCCTAAAGGGTCGAATCCACATTCGTAAGGGGAGAGTTTTTCTGCATCTGGTAGTGTTTGTGGAAGCCAAAAGCTAATTAAAATTAAGAGGGTAGAGATTGTTGCGGAGATAATTAGTATACTTATAAGGTTCATTACTTTTTCTCAGGTATTGAGATTGGATGAGTGGAAGTCATCTATATTAGTTATATTAAAAAAGTATGAACCTCATCAGTAAATTGATACATATAGGAATAGTCATACAACATCTACAAAGTGTCAGTATCAGGCGGCTGCTTCAAATCCAAAGTGGTGATTGGTTGTAAAATGATAAAATGTTTGTCGAATTAAGCAAATAAGAAGAAAGGTTGAACCAATAATTACGTGGAGACCGTGAAATCCTGTGGCTACAAAAAAGGTGGCGCCGTAAACGCTATCTGAAATAGTAAAGGAGGTTTCGTAATATTCACTTGCTTGTAGTATTGTAAAATATAAGCCGAGTAAAATTGTTAAAGCTAATGCTTGGGTGGTGTCTTTTCGTTTTCCCTCTATTAGAGCATGATGGGCTCATGTTACTGTTACTCCGGAGGCAAGTAGGATGGCGGTATTTAATAGTGGAACTTCAAAGGCATTTAGAGGTTGAATACCCGTTGGAGGTCAGTGGCTACCAAGTTCTGGAGTTGGGGCTAGACTAGAATGATAAAAAGCCCAGAAAAAGCCTAGAAAGAATAGTACTTCAGATGTAATGAATAGAATTATACCATGTCGAAGTCCTTTTTGTACTGGTATTGTGTGGTGACCTTGATAAGTTCCTTCACGGATAACATCTCGTCATCATTGAAGCATGGTTAATACTATAATAATTAGGCCTAAGTATATAATATTTGTGTTATTGAAGTGAAACCATGCTGCTAAACCAGATGTTAATAATAAAGCTGCGATGGCTCCTGTCAAAGGTCATGGGCTGGGGTCTACTATGTGAAAGGGGTGTGCTTGTTGGGTCATTAGATGTTTTCTTGTAAGTAAAGGGTTAAGAGTAAGATGAAGATATATGCTTGAATCAAGGCAACAGCTATTTCTAGACAGGTTAATAAAATAAGAATAATTAAAGTTATTGAGGCGGTTACGGTTATAGTATTTGCAAGAACAAGAACTGCTGTTGAGGTAAGTTGAATTAGTAAATGTCCGGCTGTTAGATTGGCTGTTAGTCGTACGCCTAATGCAATTGGGCGAATGAGAAGGCTGCCCTTCTCATTTAAAGATGTCCTTTAAAAGTAAGATAGTTTTCCTTGACGTCTGATGGGAGGGCGTTCCACAGGGCAGGCGCCACTACCGAGAAGTCCCTCTGCCTGGTTCCCTGTAACCTCACTTCTCGCAGCGAGAGAACGCCTGAAGGCCCTCGGCGCTGGATCTCAGTGTCTGGGCTGAACAATGGGGGTGGAGACACTCGTTCAGGTATACTGGACTTGAGGCTGTTTAGGGCTTTAAAGGTCAGCACCAACACTTTGAATTGTGCTCGTAAGTGTACTGGGAGCCAATGTAGGTATCTCAAGCTGGTGTTACATGGTCCCGGCGGCAGCTCCCTGTCACCAGTCCAGCTGCCGCATTCTGGATTAATTGCAGTTTCCGAGTCACCTTCAAAGGTGCCTCTAGCATGGTTTGAGATGTTGGAGCATCTTTCCTGGTGAAGTACAGTACCTTCCACCTCAACAGGATTAACAGGGTCAGGCTGTGAATGAACCGGGAGGCCAAGAAATGGACCTTCACCTCTGGTGGGGTTTATTTTTCTCATTTTCACATTTTCTCATTTTTCTTTGACACATCTGTTTAGTGTCCCATCACTTTATTGAGTGGTTTGACATTTTCCCGAAAGATCTGCAGCAAGGTTTGTTTGACCTTGGGAATTGTGTGAGGGGGTAGGAGGCTGGTTCTTTCAGCTGGCATTTGGGGCAGGCTGGGAACTAATTTGGAGGGAGGGTAAGGTAAGTAACCTGAGGCACCTTTGGGTGAAGTGCTTCTGACCAACCACTTTCTATTGCTGTCTGACTCAAGGAGATTATTAGTCCAGTATTCCTGGGATCCAGTGGAACCACCCTGCTGAATGCTGGGCAGCAGGGGCAGGTTGGGGAAGCAAGCCTTCCCCTGAGCTCATCTTCATGGTGAGTTGGCAGTGAAAACCTCACTTCAGTGGATTGGGTTTGAGTGGGGGTAGTGTTGCCCAAGAACCGGGATAAAGGCATGAGGATGCTTCCTCCCCCATGCAAATTCCTTTCTCTCTGTTACCTGCTCTCTTGCTGCAGGTCTTTCGCACTAGCTGATAAAGTTGTGATATATATTTTTTAAAGTAATCTTTATTAGATTTTCCAAAGTAGACACTGATACAAATCATTTCATTCGTTAATATTCCAATTTCAATTATTTCTTATATTATATAGTAAATCCCACACAATTTTATAAATCCCACAAATTTTTATAAAGTAAAAAAAGAACAAACAAACAAAAAACAATAAGCAAAAACAAAAACAAAGAAGAAAAAGAAAAAAGTTGCTAATAGCAATATCAACTTTCAAGCTCATTTCTAATATTGTTGTACTGCGACTTCCCTTCTTCTTTTTCTGTTTCTTACTGTCATCCTTTTCTTTGGCGCTGTCTCTTTCATTATTCAAATTTACTTTTTACTTATAGTTTACAAATATCTTTAACTTAACTATGTACAATTTGTTGATACATGAATTTATGACATAATAAAGTCCTTACAACACTCATTGTTGTTAAATCATACATCTCAAAGTTGTGATATTTTGCATGAATCTTTTTTTCCGGGGATATGGATACTATTGCATCATGAAGGCCGTAATTGGGACTGATTCTTATACACCCTGATGCCTTACATTAATGTCGCTGCCTTCTGTCATGGAGGCCTAACCATGATCTGGGCCCATTTTAGATTCACCATAAAATTTTGACATTTCGGAATCTGATCCATAATGTATCTTACCCAAAGGTACCTTCTTACCTTTGAATCCACCTGAAAAACTGAGTGGGTTATGCTGCAGCTTACAGCATCCCTGGAAATAGGTGTTTTATGTTCTTATTTGTTTCATACTGTTAAATTACTGTTAGTGATCAAATAAATAAATGAACATATTGGTCCTCTTTCGCCACTGTAAGATGTTCCATGGCTGCTGGTGGTGGTGGCGATTTAGATGTTCTAGAAGTATATTGGAATATTTCTGTAACTGATTGTTGGAATGACATTAAATGACAAAACTCGTGATTCATTGTAGATTTTCTTGATATTATAATTTGGACTCAGAAATAGATAGCAACTATGTTACAATGTTCAGATGGCATTTCGAAGCGTGTAACTGACTTCTGATTCTAATAGGCATGAAGGGACATCTGGATGGAAGATTTGCTGAATGACATGGGCTGCTTTACTCTTTTTTTCCTCACTGCATTTTTCAGTTATTCTCTCCCCCTCTACTACTCAGTTCTCCACTAGTCAACACTGGAAATGAACCCAGACCTCTGTGTGTGTGTGTGAGAGAGAGAGAGAGAGAGAGAGAGAGAGAGAGGGGCGGGTGGGCGGAGGGCGGGCCTAGGAAGAATTGGTGAGCAGCAGGTTTAATCACTCCATTGTCCCCACCAATTCTTCTCTGTAAATTCCCACCCTCCTTATTTGTTACCTGACAGTCACCTCTTGGTCCAGCAATGCCTAGTTTTTCCTTGAGAAGGAACATATGCCACAGGTCCTTCTTCCCAGGTGTTTGCATTTATTGGCGTGAGAAATACACCCATGCCCTCTCCGTGTGTGGCTGCGCTGATAGGTTTTCAACCAATCTGTAGTCTTTGTAATTTTAATGTCTGCATATCTGGTAGCTGCCAGTTTATATGTAC